>NC_068373.1:263963-294207 GCF_023724105.1 Carassius gibelio
GCCGGGAAATACCAGTTGCTGTAATATTTTTGGCAATTTTTACTAATTACATAATAATCTTGCAAAAAAAAAAAAAAAAAAAGAGTAAATGTTTGAATCTTAGGAGGTATGGACCTGTTTAGTGCTTGGATGGGAGACCGCCTCGGAAAACCAGGTGCTCTAATATTATTGGAAATTTATTACTAATTATATAATAATCTTAAAAAAAAAGAGTCAATGCCCGATCTCTTAATCTTAGCAGGTATTGGCCTGGTTAGTGCTTGGATGGGAGACCGCCTGGGAATACCAGGTGCTTTAAGCTTTAGGGTTTTCTTTCCTACTTATATAATGTACCGGCGATTAGATTGGCTGATCTTTAAATAGCTCTCTCTTTGCAGCAGTCTTCGCTTATGGCCATACCACCCTGGCTATGCCAGATCATGTCTGAGCTCGAAAGCTAAGCAGGTTTGGGCCTGGTTAGTAATTGGATGGGAGACCCCCTGGTAATACCAGTTGCTTTAAGATTTTTGTAAATTTTTCACAAATTATATAATAATTTTGAAAAAAAAAAAGAGTCAATGCCCATTCTTTGAATCTTAGCAGTCATGGACCTGTGTAGTGTTTGGATGGGAGACCCCCTGGTAATACCAGGTGCTCTAATATTATTGGAAATTTATTACTAATTATATAATAATCTTAAAAAAAAAAAAAAAAAAAAAAAAAGAGTCAATGCCCGATCTCTTAATCTTAGCAGGTATTGGCCTGGTTAGTGCTTGGATGGGAGACCGCCTGGGAATACCAGGTGCTTTAAGCTTTAGGGTTTTCTTTCCTACTTATATAATGTACCGGCGATTAGATTGACTGATCTTTAAATAGCTCTCTCTTTGCAGCAGTCTTTGCTTATGGCCATACCACCCTGGCTATGCCAGATCATGTCTGAGCTCGGAAGCTAAGCAGGTTTGGGCCTGGTTAGTAATTGGATGGGAGACCCCCTGGTAATACCAGTTGCTTTAAGATTTTTGTAAATTTTTCACAAATTATATAATAATCTTGAAAAAAAAAGAGTGAATGCCCAATCTTTGAATCTTAGCAGTCATTGACCTGTGTAGTGTTTGGATGGGAGACCCCCTGGTAATACCAGGTGCTCTAATATTATTGGAAATTTATTACTAATTATATAATAATCGTAAAAAAAAAGAGCCAATGCCCGATCTCTTAATCTTAGCAGGTATTGGCCTGGTTAGTGCTTGGATGGGAGACCGCCTCGGAATACCAGGTGCTGTAAGCTTTTGGATTTTCATTCCTACTTATATAATGTATGGGCGATTTGATTGGCTGATCTTTAAATAGTCTTCTCTTTGCAGTATCCTTCGCTTGCGACCGTAACAACCTGGCTATGCCTGATCTCGTCTGCTCTCGGAAGCTAAGCAGGTTTGGTCCTGTATAATGTACCGGCGATTAGATTGGCTGATCTTTAAATAGCTCTCTCTTTGCAGCAGTCTTCGCTTATGGCCATTCCACCCTGGCTATGCCAGATCATGTCTGAGCTCGGAAACTAAGCAGGTTTCGGCCTGGTTAGTAATTGGATGGCAGACCCCCTGGTAATACCAGTTGCTTTAAGATTTTTGGAAATTTTTCACAAATTATATAATAATCTTGCAAGAAAAAAAGAAAGGAGTCAATGCCCCATATCTGAATCTTAGCAGGTATGGGCCTGGTTAGTAATTGGATGGGAGACACCCTGGTAATACCAGTTGCTTTAAGATTTTTGGAAATTTTTCACAAATTATATAATAATCTTAAAAAAAAAAAAAAAAAGTCAATGCCCGATCTCTGAATAATAGCAGGTTTTGCCTGGTTAGTACTTGGATGGAAGACGGCCGGGAAATACCAGTTGCTGTAATATTTTTGGCAATTTTTACTAATTACATAATAATCTTGCAAAAAAAAAAAAAAAAGAGTAAATGCCCAATCTTTGAATCTTAGGAGGTATGGACCTGTTTAGTGCTTGGATGGGAGACCGCCTCGGAATACCAGTTGCTGTAATATTTTTGGAAATTTGTACTAACTATATAATTATCTTGAAACAAAAAGAGTCAATGCCCAATCTTTGAATCTTAGCAGCTATGGACCTGTTTAGTGTTTGGATGGGAGACCGCCTCGGAAAACCAGGTGCTCTAATATTATTGGAAATTCATTACTAATTATATAATAATCTTTAAAAAAAAAAAAAAAAAAAAAAAAAGAGTCAATGCCCGATCTCTTAATCTTAGCAGGTTTGGGCCTGGTTAGTAATTGGATGGGAGACCCCCTGGTAATACCAGTTGCTCTAAGATTTTTGTAAATTTTTCACAAATTATATAATAATCTTGAAAAAAAAAAGAGTCAATGCCCATTCTTTGAATCTTAGCAGTCATGGACCTGTTTAGTGTCTGGATGGGAGACCGCCTCGGAATACCAGGTGCTCTAATATTATTGGAAATTTATTACTAATTATATAATAATCTTAAAAAAAAAAAAAAAAAAAAAAGAGTCAATGCCCGATCTCTTAATCTTAGCAGGTATTGGCCTGGTTAGTGCTTGGATGGGAGACCGCCTGGGAATACCAGGTGCTTTAAGCTTTAGGGTTTTCTTTCCTACTTATATAATGTACCGGCGATTAGATTGACTGATCTTTAAATAGCTCTCTCTTTGCAGCAGTCTTTGCTTATGGCCATACCACCCTGGCTATGCCAGATCATGTCTGAGCTCGGAAGCTAAGCAGGTTTGGGCCTGGTTAGTAATTGGATGGGAGACCCCCTGGTAATACCAGTTGCTTTAAGATTTTTGTAAATTTTTCACAAATTATATAATAATCTTGAAAAAAAAAGAGTGAATGCCCAATCTTTGAATCTTAGCAGTCATTGACCTGTGTAGTGTTTGGATGGGAGACCCCCTGGTAATACCAGGTGCTCTAATATTATTGGAAATTTATTACTAATTATATAATAATCTTAAAAAAAAAGAGCCAATGCCCGATCTCTTAATCTTAGCAGGTATTGGCCTGGTTAGTGCTTGGATGGGAGACCGCCTCGGAATACCAGGTGCTGTAAGCTTTTGGATTTTCATTCCTACTTATATAATGTATGGGCGATTTGATTGGCTGATCTTTAAATAGTCTTCTCTTTGCAGTATCCTTCGCTTGCGACCGTAACAACCTGGCTATGCCTGATCTCGTCTGCTCTCGGAAGCTAAGCAGGTTTGGTCCTGTATAATGTACCGGCGATTAGATTGGCTGATCTTTAAATAGCTCTCTCTTTGCAGCAGTCTTCGCTTATGGCCATTCCACCCTGGCTATGCCAGATCATGTCTGAGCTCGGAAACTAAGCAGGTTTCGGCCTGGTTAGTAATTGGATGGCAGACCCCCTGGTAATACCAGTTGCTTTAAGATTTTTGGAAATTTTTCACAAATTATATAATAATCTTGCAAGAAAAAAAGAAAGGAGTCAATGCCCCATATCTGAATCTTAGCAGGTATGGGCCTGGTTAGTAATTGGATGGGAGACACCCTGGTAATACCAGTTGCTTTAAGATTTTTGGAAATTTTTCACAAATTATATAATAATCTTGAAAAAAAAAAAAAGTCAATGCCTGATCTCTGAATAATAGCAGGTTTTGCCTGGTTAGTACTTGGATGGAAGACGGCCGGGAAATACCAGTTGCTGTAATATTTTTGGCAATTTTTACTAATTACATAATAATCTTGCAAAAAAAAAAAAAAAAGAGTAAATGCCCAATCTTTGAATCTTAGGAGGTATGGACCTGTTTAGTGCTTGGATGGGAGACCGCCTCGGAATACCAGTTGCTGTAATATTTTTGGAAATTTGTACTAACTATATAATTATCTTGAAACAAAAAGAGTCAATGCCCAATCTTTGAATCTTAGCAGCTATGGACCTGTTTAGTGTTTGGATGGGAGACCGCCTCGGAAAACCAGGTGCTCTAATATTATTGGAAATTCATTACTAATTATATAATAATCTTTAAAAAAAAAAAAAAAAAAAAAAAAAGAGTCAATGCCCGATCTCTTAATCTTAGCAGGTTTGGGCCTGGTTAGTAATTGGATGGGAGACCCCCTGGTAATACCAGTTGCTCTAAGATTTTTGTAAATTTTTCACAAATTATATAATAATCTTGAAAAAAAAAAGAGTCAATGCCCATTCTTTGAATCTTAGCAGTCATGGACCTGTTTAGTGTCTGGATGGGAGACCGCCTCGGAATACCAGGTGCTCTAATATTATTGGAAATTTATTACTAATTATATAATAATCTTAAAAAAAAAAAAAAAAAAAAAAAAAGAGTCAATGCCCGATCTCTTAATCTTAGCAGGTATTGGCCTGGTTAGTGCTTGGATGGGAGACCGCCTGGGAATACCAGGTGCTTTAAGCTTTAGGGTTTTCTTTCCTACTTATATAATGTACCGGCGATTAGATTGACTGATCTTTAAATAGCTCTCTCTTTGCAGCAGTCTTTGCTTATGGCCATACCACCCTGGCTATGCCAGATCATGTCTGAGCTCGGAAGCTAAGCAGGTTTGGGCCTGGTTAGTAATTGGATGGGAGACCCCCTGGTAATACCAGTTGCTTTAAGATTTTTGTAAATTTTTCACAAATTATATAATAATCTTGAAAAAAAAAGAGTGAATGCCCAATCTTTGAATCTTAGCAGTCATTGACCTGTGTAGTGTTTGGATGGGAGACCCCCTGGTAATACCAGGTGCTCTAATATTATTGGAAATTTATTACTAATTATATAATAATCGTAAAAAAAAAGAGCCAATGCCCGATCTCTTAATCTTAGCAGGTATTGGCCTGGTTAGTGCTTGGATGGGAGACCGCCTCGGAATACCAGGTGCTGTAAGCTTTTGGATTTTCATTCCTACTTATATAATGTATGGGCGATTTGATTGGCTGATCTTTAAATAGTCTTCTCTTTGCAGTATCCTTCGCTTGCGACCGTAACAACCTGGCTATGCCTGATCTCGTCTGCTCTCGGAAGCTAAGCAGGTTTGGTCCTGTATAATGTACCGGCGATTCGATTGGCTGATCTTTAAATAGCTCTCTCTTTGCAGCAGTCTTCGCTTATGGCCATTCCACCCTGGCTATGCCAGATCATGTCTGAGCTCGGAAACTAAGCAGGTTTCGGCCTGGTTAGTAATTGGATGGCAGACCCCCTGGTAATACCAGTTGCTTTAAGATTTTTGGAAATTTTTCACAAATTATATAATAATCTTGCAAGAAAAAAAGAAAGGAGTCAATGCCCCATATCTGAATCTTAGCAGGTATGGGCCTGGTTAGTAATTGGATGGGAGACACCCTGGTAATACCAGTTGCTTTAAGATTTTTGGAAATTTTTCACAAATTATATAATAATCTTGAAAAAAAAAAAAAAGTCAATGCCCGATCTCTGAATAATAGCAGGTTTTGCCTGGTTAGTACTTGGATGGAAGACGGCCGGGAAATACCAGTTGCTGTAATATTTTTGGCAATTTTTACTAATTACATAATAATCTTGCAACAAAAAAAAAAAAAAAAAAAAGAGTAAATGCCCAATCTTTGAATCTTAGGAGGTATGGACCTGTTTAGTGCTTGGATGGGAGACCGCCTCGGAATACCAGTTGCTGTAATATTTTTGGAAATTTGTACTAATTATATAATTATCTTGAAACAAAAAGAGTCAATGCCCAATCTTTGAATCTTAGCAGCTATGGACCTGTTTAGTGTTTGGATGGGAGACCGCCTCGGAAAACCAGGTGCTCTAATATTATTGGAAATTCATTACTAATTATATAATAATCTTTAAAAAAAAAAAAAAGAGTCAATGCCCGATCTCTTAATCTTAGCAGGTATTGGCCTGGTTAGTGCTTGGATGGGAGACCGCCTGGGAATACCAGGTGCTTTAAGCTTTAGGGTTTTCTTTCCTACTTATATAATGTACCGGCGATTAGACTGACTGATCTTTAAATAGCTCTCTCTTTGCAGCAGTCTTCGCTTATGGCCATACCACCCTGGCTATGCCAGATCATGTCTGAGCTCGGAAGCTAAGCACGTTTGGGCCTGGTTAGTAATTGGATGGGAGACCCCCTGGTAATACCAGTTGCTTTAAGATTTTTGTAAATTTTTCACAAATTATATAATAATCTTGAAAAAAAAAAGAGTGAATGCCCATTCTTTGAATCTTAGCAGTCATTGACCTGTGTAGTGTTTGGATGGGAGACCCCCTGGTAATACCAGGTGCTCTAATATTATTGGAAATGTATTACTAATTATATAATAATCTTAAAAAAAAAAGAGCCAATGCCCGATCTCTTAATCTTAGCAGGTATTGGCCTGGTTAGTGCTTGGATGGGAGACCGCCTGGGAATACCAGGTGCTGTAAGCTTTTGGATTTTCATTCCTACTTATATAATGTATGGGCGATTTGATTGGCTGATCTTTAAATAGTCTTCTCTTTGCAGTATCCTTCGCTTGCGACCGTAACAACCTGGCTATGCCTGATCTCGTCTGCTCTCGGAAGCTAAGCAGGTTTGGTCCTGTATAATGTACCGGCGATTAGATTGGCTGATCTTTAAATAGCTCTCTCTTTGCAGCAGTCTTCGCTTATGGCCATTCCACCCTGGCTATGCCAGATCATGTCTGAGCTCGGAAACTAAGCAGGTTTCGGCCTGGTTAGTAATTGGATGGCAGACCCCCTGGTAATACCAGTTGCTTTAAGATTTTTGGAAATTTTTCACAAATTATATAATAATCTTGCAAGAAAAAATGAAAGGAGTCAATGCCCCATATCTGAATCTTAGCAGGTATGGGCCTGGTTAGTAATTGGATGGGAGACACCCTGGTAATACCAGTTGCTTTAAGATTTTTGGAAATTTTTCACAAATTATATAATAATCTTGAAAAAAAAAAAAAGTCAATGCCCGATCTCTGAATAATAGCAGGTTTTGCCTGGTTAGTACTTGGATGGAAGACGGCCGGGAAATACCAGTTGCTGTAATATTTTTGGCAATTTTTACTAATTACATAATAATCTTGCAAAAAAAAAAAAAAAAAGAGTAAATGCCCAATCTTTGAATCTTAGGAGGTATGGACCTGTTTAGTGCTTGGATGGGAGACCGCCTCGGAATACCAGTTGCTGTAATATTTTTGGAAATTTGTACTAACTATATAATTATCTTGAAACAAAAAGAGTCAATGCCCAATCTTTGAATCTTAGCAGCTATGGACCTGTTTAGTGTTTGGATGGGAGACCGCCTCGGAAAACCAGGTGCTCTAATATTATTGGAAATTCATTACTAATTATATAATAATCTTTAAAAAAAAAAAAAAAAAAAAAGAGTCAATGCCCGATCTCTTAATCTTAGCAGGTATTGGCCTGGTTAGTGCTTGGATGGGAGACCGCCTGGGAATACCAGGTGCTTTAAGCTTTAGGGTTTTCTTTCCTACTTATATAATGTACCGGCGATTAGATTGGCTGATCTTTAAATAGCTCTCTCTTTGCAGCAGTCTTCGCTTATGGCCATACCACCCTGGCTATGCCAGATCATGTCTGAGCTCGAAAGCTAAGCAGGTTTGGGCCTGGTTAGTAATTGGATGGGAGACCCCCTGGTAATACCAGTTGCTTTAAGATTTTTGTAAATTTTTCACAAATTATATAATAATCTTGAAAAAAAAAAGAGTCAATGCCCATTCTTTGAATCTTAGCAGTCATGGACCTGTGTAGTGTTTGGATGGGAGACCCCCTGGTAATACCAGGTGCTCTAATATTATTGGAAATTTATTACTAATTATATAATAATCTTAAAAAAAGAGCCAATGCCCGATCTCTTAATCTTAGCAGGTATTGGCCTGGTTAGTGCTTGGATGGGAGACCGCCTCGGAATACCAGGTGCTGTAAGCTTTTGGGTTTTCATTCCTACTTATATAATGTATGGGCGATTTGATTGGCTGATCTTTAAATAGTCCTCTCTTTGCAGTATCCTTCGCTTGCGACCGTAACAACCTGGCTATGCCTGATCTCGTCTGCTCTCGGAAGCTAAGCAGGTTTGGTCCTGTATAATGTACCGGCGATTAGATTGGCTGATCTTTAAATAGCTCTCTCTTTGCAGCAGTCTTCGCTTATGGCCATACCACCCTGGCTATGCCAGATCATGTCTGAGCTCGGAAGCTAAGCAGGTTTGGGCCTGGTTAGTAATTGGATGGGAGACCCCCTGGTAATACCAGTTGCTTTAAGATTTTTGTAAATTTTTCACAAATTATATAATAATCTTGAAAAAAAAAAGAGTCAATGCCCATTCTTTGAATCTTAGCAGTCATGGACCTGTTTAGTGTCTGGATGGGAGACCGCCTCGGAATACCAGGTGCTCTAATATTATTGGAAATTTATTACTAATTATATAATAATCTTAAAAAAAAGAGCCAATGCCCGATCTCTTAATCTTAGCAGGTATTGGCCTGGTTAGTGCTTGGATGGGAGACCGCCTCGGAATACCAGGTGCTGTAAGCTTTTGGGTTTTCATTCCTACTTATATAATGTATGGGCGATTTGATTGGCTGATCTTTAAATAGTCCTCTCTTTGCAGTATCCTTCGCTTGCGACCGTAACAACCTGGCTATGCCTGATCTCGTCTGCTCTCGGAAGCTAAGCAGGTTTGGTCCTGTATAATGTACCGGCGATTAGATTGACTGATCTTTAAATAGCTCTCTCTTTGCAGCAGTCTTCGCTTATGGCCATACCACCCTGGCTATGCCAGATCATGTCTGAGCTCGGAAGCTAAGCAGGTTTGGGCCTGGTTAGTAATTGGATGGGAGACCCCCTGGTAATACCAGTTGCTTTAAGATTTTTGTAAATTTTTCACAAATTATATAATAATCTTGAAAAAAAAAGAGTCAATGCCCATTCTTTGAATCTTAGCAGTCATGGACCTGTGTAGTGTTTGGATGCTACACCCCCTGGTAATACCAGGTGCTCTAATATTATTGGAAATTTATTAATAATTATATAATAATCTTAAAAAAAAAGAGCCAATGCCCGATCTCTTAATCTTAGCAGGTATTGGCCTGGTTAGTGCTTGGATGGGAGACCGCCTCGGAATACCAGGTGCTGTAAGCTTTTGGATTTTCATTCCTACTTATATAATGTATGGACGATTTGATTGGCTGATCTTTAAATAGTCCTCTCTTTGCAGTATCCTTCGCTTGCGACCGTAACAACCTGGCTATGCCTGATCTCGTCTGCTCTCGGAAGCTAAGCAGGTTTGGTCCTGTATAATGTACCGGCGATTAGATTGGCTGATCTTTAAATAGCTCTCTCTCTGCAGCAGTCTTCGCTTATGGCCATTCCACCCTGGCTATGCCAGATCATGTCTGAGCTCGGAAGCTAAGCAGGTTTCGGCCTGGTTAGTAATTGGATGGGAGACCCCCTGGTAATACCAGTTGCTTTAAGATTTTTGTAAATTTTTCACAAATTATATAATAATCTTGAAAAAAAAAGAGTCAATGCCCATTCTTTGAATCTTAGCAGTCATGGACCTGTGTAGTGTTTGGATGGGAGACACCCTGGTAATACCAGGTGCTCTAATATTATTGGAAATTTATTACTAATTATATAATAATCTTAAAAAAAAAGAGCCAATGCCCGATCTCTTAATCTTAGCAGGTATTGGCCTGGTTAGTGCTTGGATGGGAGACCGCCTCGGAATACCAGGTGCTGTAAGCTTTTGGGTTTTCATTCCTACTTATATAATGTATGGGCGATTTGATTGGCTGATCTTTAAATAGTCCTCTCTTTGAAGTATCCTTCGCTTGCGACCGTAACAACCTGGCTATGCCTGATCTCGTCTGCTCTCGGAAGCTAAGCAGGTTTGGTCCTGTATAATGTACCGGCGATTAGATTGGCTGATCTTTAAATAGCTCTCTCTCTGCAGCAGTCTTCGCTTATGGCCATTCCACCCTGGCTATGCCAGATCATGTCTGAGCTCGGAAGCTAAGCAGGTTTCGGCCTGGTTAGTAATTGGATGGGAGACCCCCTGGTAATACCAGTTGCTTTAAGATTTTTGGAAATTTTTCACAAATTATATAATAATCTTGCAAGAAAAAAAGAAAGGAGTCAATGCCCCATATCTGAATCGTAGCAGGTATGGGCCTGGTTAGTAATTGGATGGGAGACACTGTGGTAATACCAGTTGCTTTAAGATTTTTGGAAATTTTTCACAAATTATATAATAATCTTGAAAAAAAAAAAAAAAAGTCAATGCCTGATCTCTGAATAATAGCAGGTTTTGCCTGGTTAGTACTTGGATGGAAGACGGCCGGGAAATACCAGTTGCTGTAATATTTTTGGCAATTTTTACTAATTACATAATAATCTTGCAAAAAAAACAAAAAAAAAAGAGTAAATGTTTGAATCTTAGGAGGTATGGACCTGTTTAGTGCTTGGATGGGAGACCGCCTCGGAAAACCAGGTGCTCTAATATTATTGGAAATTTATTACTAATTATATAATAATCTTAAAAAAAAAGAGTCAATGCCCGATCTCTTAATCTTAGCAGGTATTGGCCTGGTTAGTGCTTGGATGGGAGACCGCCTGGGAATACCAGGTGCTTTAAGCTTTAGGGTTTTCTTTCCTACTTATATAATGTACCGGCGATTAGATTGGCTGATCTTTAAATAGCTCTCTCTTTGCAGCAGTCTTCGCTTATGGCCATACCACCCTGGCTATGCCAGATCATGTCTGAGCTCGAAAGCTAAGCAGGTTTGGGCCTGGTTAGTAATTGGATGGGAGACCCCCTGGTAATACCAGTTGCTTTAAGATTTTTGTAAATTTTTCACAAATTATATAATAATTTTGAAAAAAAAAAAGAGTCAATGCCCATTCTTTGAATCTTAGCAGTCATGGACCTGTGTAGTGTTTGGATGGGAGACCCCCTGGTAATACCAGGTGCTCTAATATTATTGGAAATTTATTACTAATTATATAATAATCTTAAAAAAAAAGAGCCAATGCCCGATCTCTTAATCTTAGCAGGTATTGGCCTGGTTAGTGCTTGGATGGGAGACCGCCTGGGAATACCAGGTGCTGTAAGCTTTTGGGTTTTCATTCCTACTTATATAATGTATGGGCGATTTGATTGGCTGATCTTTAAATAGTCCTCTCTTTGCAGTATCCTTCGCTTGCGACCGTAACAACCTGGCTATGCCTGATCTCGTCTGCTCTCGGAAGCTAAGCAGGTTTGGTCCTGTATAATGTACCGGCGATTAGATTGGCTGATCTTTAAATAGCTCTCTCTTTGCAGCAGTCTTCGCTTATGGCCATACCACCCTGGCTATGCCAGATCATGTCTGAGCTCGGAAGCTAAGCAGGTTTGGGCCTGGTTAGTAATTGGATGGGAGACCCCCTGGTAATACCAGTTTTTTTAAGATTTTTGTAAATTTTTCACAAATTATATAATAATCTTGAAAAAAAAAAAGAGTCAATGCCCATTCTTTGAATCTTAGCAGTCATGGACCTGTTTAGTGTCTGGATGGGAGACCACCTCGGAATACCAGGTGCTCTAATATTATTGGAAATTTTTTTACTAATTATATAATAATCTTAAAAAAAAAAAAAAAAAAAAAAGAGTCAATGCCCGATCTCTTAATCTTAGCAGGTATTGGCCTGGTTAGTGCTTGGATGGGAGACCGCCTGGGAATACCAGGTGCTTTAAGCTTTAGGGTTTTCTTTCCTACTTATATAATGTACCGGCGATTAGATTGACTGATCTTTAAATAGCTCTCTCTTTGCAGCAGTCTTCGCTTATGGCCATACCACCCTGGCTATGCCAGATCATGTCTGAGCTCGGAAACTAAGCAGGTTTCGGCCTGGTTAGTAATTGGATGGGAGACCCCCTGGTAATACCAGTTGCTTTAAGATTTTTGGAAATTTTTCACAAATTATATAATAATCTTGCAAGAAAAAAAGAAAGGAGTCAATGCCCCATATCTGAATCTTAGCAGGTATGGGCCTGGTTAGTAATTGGATGGGAGACCCCCTGGTAATACCAGTTGCTTTAAGATTTTTGGAAATTTTTCACAAATTATATAATAATCTTGCAAGAAAAAAAGAAAGGAGTCAATGCCCCATATCTGAATCTTAGCAGGTATGGGCCTGGTTAGTAATTGGATGGGAGACACTGTGGTAATACCAGTTGCTTTAAGATTTTTGGAAATTTTTCACAAATTATATAATAATCTTGAAAAAAAAAAAAAAAAGTCAATGCCCGATCTCTGAATAATAGCAGGTTTTGCCTGGTTAGTACTTGGATGGAAGACGGCCGGGAAAT
Organism: Carassius gibelio; assembly: GCF_023724105.1. NCBI lineage: Eukaryota > Metazoa > Chordata > Actinopteri > Cypriniformes > Cyprinidae > Carassius > Carassius gibelio. The sequence goes on from NC_068373.1 coordinate 276,298, forward strand.
ACCAGTTGCTGTAATATTTTTGGCAATTTTTACTAATTACATAATAATCTTGCAAAAAAAAAAAAAAAAAAAAGAGTAAATGCCCAATCTTTGAATCTTAGGAGGTATGGACCTGTTTAGTGCTTGGATGGGAGACCGCCTCGGAATACCATTTGCTGTAATATTTTTGGAAATTTGTACTAATTATATAATTATCTTGAAACAAGAAGAGTCAATGCCCAATCTTTGAATCTTAGCAGCTATGGACCTGTTTAGTGTTTGGATGGGAGACCGCCTCGGAAAACCAGGTGCTCTAATATTATTGGAAATTTATTACTAATTATATAATAATCTTTAAAAAAAAAAAAAAAAAAAAGAAAAAAAGAGTCAATGCCCGATCTCTTAATCTTAGCAGGTATTGGCCTGGTTAGTGCTTGGATGGGAGACCGCCTGGGAATACCAGGTGCTTTAAGCTTTAGGGTTTTCTTTCCTACTTATATAATGTACCGGCGATTAGATTGACTGATCTTTAAATAGCTCTCTCTTTGCAGCAGTCTTCGCTTATGGCCATACCACCCTCGCTATGCCAGATCATGTCTGAGCTCGGAAGCTAAGCAGGTTTGGGCCTGGTTAGTAATTGGATGGGAGACCCCCTGGTAATACCAGTTGCTCTAAGATTTTTGTAAATTTTTCACAAATTATATAATAATCTTGAAAAAAAAAAGAGTCAATGCCCATTCTTTGAATCTTAGCAGTCATGGACCTGTTTAGTGTCTGGATGGGAGACCGCCTCGGAATACCAGGTGCTCTAATATTATTGGAAATTTATTACTAATTATAAAATAATCTTAAAAAAAAAAAAAAAAAAAAAAGAGTCAATGCCCGATCTCTTAATCTTAGCAGGTATTGGCCTGGTTAGTGCTTGGATGGGAGACCGCCTGGGAATACCAGGTGCTTTAAGCTTTAGGGTTTTCTTTCCTACTTATATAATGTACCGGCGATTAGATTGACTGATCTTTAAATAGCTCTCTCTTTGCAGCAGTCTTTGCTTATGGCCATACCACCCTGGCTATGCCAGATCATGTCTGAGCTCGGAAGCTAAGCAGGTTTGGGCCTGGTTAGTAATTGGATGGGAGACCCCCTGGTAATACCAGTTGCTTTAAGATTTTTGTAAATTTTTCACAAATTATATAATAATCTTGAAAAAAAAAGAGTGAATGCCCAATCTTTGAATCTTAGCAGTCATTGACCTGTGTAGTGTTTGGATGGGAGACCCCCTGGTAATACCAGGTGCTCTAATATTATTGGAAATTTATTACTAATTATATAATAATCTTAAAAAAAAAGAGCCAATGCCCGATCTCTTAATCTTAGCAGGTATTGGCCTGGTTAGTGCTTGGATGGGAGACCGCCTCGGAATACCAGGTGCTGTAAGCTTTTGGATTTTCATTCCTACTTATATAATGTATGGGCGATTTGATTGGCTGATCTTTAAATAGTCTTCTCTTTGCAGTATCCTTCGCTTGCGACCGTAACAACCTGGCTATGCCTGATCTCGTCTGCTCTCGGAAGCTAAGCAGGTTTGGTCCTGTATAATGTACCGGCGATTAGATTGGCTGATCTTTAAATAGCTCTCTCTTTGCAGCAGTCTTCGCTTATGGCCATTCCACCCTGGCTATGCCAGATCATGTCTGAGCTCGGAAACTAAGCAGGTTTCGGCCTGGTTAGTAATTGGATGGCAGACCCCCTGGTAATACCAGTTGCTTTAAGATTTTTGGAAATTTTTCACAAATTATATAATAATCTTGCAAGAAAAAAAGAAAGGAGTCAATGCCCCATATCTGAATCTTAGCAGGTATGGGCCTGGTTAGTAATTGGATGGGAGACACCCTGGTAATACCAGTTGCTTTAAGATTTTTGGAAATTTTTCACAAATTATATAATAATCTTAAAAAAAAAAAAAAAAAGTCAATGCCCGATCTCTGAATAATAGCAGGTTTTGCCTGGTTAGTACTTGGATGGAAGACGGCCGGGAAATACCAGTTGCTGTAATATTTTTGGCAATTTTTACTAATTACATAATAATCTTGCAAAAAAAAAAAAAAAAGAGTAAATGCCCAATCTTTGAATCTTAGGAGGTATGGACCTGTTTAGTGCTTGGATGGGAGACCGCCTCGGAATACCAGTTGCTGTAATATTTTTGGAAATTTGTACTAACTATATAATTATCTTGAAACAAAAAGAGTCAATGCCCAATCTTTGAATCTTAGCAGCTATGGACCTGTTTAGTGTTTGGATGGGAGACCGCCTCGGAAAACCAGGTGCTCTAATATTATTGGAAATTCATTACTAATTATATAATAATCTTTAAAAAAAAAAAAAAAAAAAAAAAAAGAGTCAATGCCCGATCTCTTAATCTTAGCAGGTTTGGGCCTGGTTAGTAATTGGATGGGAGACCCCCTGGTAATACCAGTTGCTCTAAGATTTTTGTAAATTTTTCACAAATTATATAATAATCTTGAAACAAAAAAGAGTCAATGCCCATTCTTTGAATCTTAGCAGTCATGGACCTGTTTAGTGTCTGGATGGGAGACCGCCTCGGAATACCAGGTGCTCTAATATTATTGGAAATTTATTACTAATTATATAATAATCTTAAAAAAAAAAAAAAAAAAAAAAGAGTCAATGCCCGATCTCTTAATCTTAGCAGGTATTGGCCTGGTTAGTGCTTGGATGGGAGACCGCCTGGGAATACCAGGTGCTTTAAGCTTTAGGGTTTTCTTTCCTACTTATATAATGTACCGGCGATTAGATTGACTGATCTTTAAATAGCTCTCTCTTTGCAGCAGTCTTTGCTTATGGCCATACCACCCTGGCTATGCCAGATCATGTCTGAGCTCGGAAGCTAAGCAGGTTTGGGCCTGGTTAGTAATTGGATGGGAGACCCCCTGGTAATACCAGTTGCTTTAAGATTTTTGTAAATTTTTCACAAATTATATAATAATCTTGAAAAAAAAAGAGTGAATGCCCAATCTTTGAATCTTAGCAGTCATTGACCTGTGTAGTGTTTGGATGGGAGACACCCTGGTAATACCAGGTGCTCTAATATTATTGGAAATTTATTACTAATTATATAATAATCTTAAAAAAAAAGAGCCAATGCCCGATCTCTTAATCTTAGCAGGTATTGGCCTGGTTAGTGCTTGGATGGGAGACCGCCTCGGAATACCAGGTGCTGTAAGCTTTTGGATTTTCATTCCTACTTATATAATGTATGGGCGATTTGATTGGCTGATCTTTAAATAGTCTTCTCTTTGCAGTATCCTTCGCTTGCGACCGTAACAACCTGGCTATGCCTGATCTCGTCTGCTCTCGGAAGCTAAGCAGGTTTGGTCCTGTATAATGTACCGGCGATTAGATTGGCTGATCTTTAAATAGCTCTCTCTTTGCAGCAGTCTTCGCTTATGGCCATTCCACCCTGGCTATGCCAGATCATGTCTGAGCTCGGAAACTAAGCAGGTTTCGGCCTGGTTAGTAATTGGATGGCAGACCCCCTGGTAATACCAGTTGCTTTAAGATTTTTGGAAATTTTTCACAAATTATATAATAATCTTGCAAGAAAAAAAGAAAGGAGTCAATGCCCCATATCTGAATCTTAGCAGGTATGGGCCTGGTTAGTAATTGGATGGGAGACACCCTGGTAATACCAGTTGCTTTAAGATTTTTGGAAATTTTTCACAAATTATATAATAATCTTGAAAAAAAAAAAAAGTCAATGCCTGATCTCTGAATAATAGCAGGTTTTGCCTGGTTAGTACTTGGATGGAAGACGGCCGGGAAATACCAGTTGCTGTAATATTTTTGGCAATTTTTACTAATTACATAATAATCTTGCAAAAAAAAAAAAAAAAGAGTAAATGCCCAATCTTTGAATCTTAGGAGGTATGGACCTGTTTAGTGCTTGGATGGGAGACCGCCTCGGAATACCAGTTGCTGTAATATTTTTGGAAATTTGTACTAACTATATAATTATCTTGAAACAAAAAGAGTCAATGCCCAATCTTTGAATCTTAGCAGCTATGGACCTGTTTAGTGTTTGGATGGGAGACCGCCTCGGAAAACCAGGTGCTCTAATATTATTGGAAATTCATTACTAATTATATAATAATCTTTAAAAAAAAAAAAAAAAAAAAAAAAAGAGTCAATGCCCGATCTCTTAATCTTAGCAGGTTTGGGCCTGGTTAGTAATTGGATGGGAGACCCCCTGGTAATACCAGTTGCTCTAAGATTTTTGTAAATTTTTCACAAATTATATAATAATCTTGAAAAAAAAAAGAGTCAATGCCCATTCTTTGAATCTTAGCAGTCATGGACCTGTTTAGTGTCTGGATGGGAGACCGCCTCGGAATACCAGGTGCTCTAATATTATTGGAAATTTATTACTAATTATATAATAATCTTAAAAAAAAAAAAAAAAAAAAAAAAAGAGTCAATGCCCGATCTCTTAATCTTAGCAGGTATTGGCCTGGTTAGTGCTTGGATGGGAGACCGCCTGGGAATACCAGGTGCTTTAAGCTTTAGGGTTTTCTTTCCTACTTATATAATGTACCGGCGATTAGATTGACTGATCTTTAAATAGCTCTCTCTTTGCAGCAGTCTTTGCTTATGGCCATACCACCCTGGCTATGCCAGATCATGTCTGAGCTCGGAAGCTAAGCAGGTTTGGGCCTGGTTAGTAATTGGATGGGAGACCCCCTGGTAATACCAGTTGCTTTAAGATTTTTGTAAATTTTTCACAAATTATATAATAATCTTGAAAAAAAAAGAGTGAATGCCCAATCTTTGAATCTTAGCAGTCATTGACCTGTGTAGTGTTTGGATGGGAGACCCCCTGGTAATACCAGGTGCTCTAATATTATTGGAAATTTATTACTAATTATATAATAATCGTAAAAAAAAAGAGCCAATGCCCGATCTCTTAATCTTAGCAGGTATTGGCCTGGTTAGTGCTTGGATGGGAGACCGCCTCGGAATACCAGGTGCTGTAAGCTTTTGGATTTTCATTCCTACTTATATAATGTATGGGCGATTTGATTGGCTGATCTTTAAATAGTCTTCTCTTTGCAGTATCCTTCGCTTGCGACCGTAACAACCTGGCTATGCCTGATCTCGTCTGCTCTCGGAAGCTAAGCAGGTTTGGTCCTGTATAATGTACCGGCGATTAGATTGGCTGATCTTTAAATAGCTCTCTCTTTGCAGCAGTCTTCGCTTATGGCCATTCCACCCTGGCTATGCCAGATCATGTCTGAGCTCGGAAACTAAGCAGGTTTCGGCCTGGTTAGTAATTGGATGGCAGACCCCCTGGTAATACCAGTTGCTTTAAGATTTTTGGAAATTTTTCACAAATTATATAATAATCTTGCAAGAAAAAAAGAAAGGAGTCAATGCCCCATATCTGAATCTTAGCAGGTATGGGCCTGGTTAGTAATTGGATGGGAGACACCCTGGTAATACCAGTTGCTTTAAGATTTTTGGAAATTTTTCACAAATTATATAATAATCTTGAAAAAAAAAAAAAAGTCAATGCCCGATCTCTGAATAATAGCAGGTTTTGCCTGGTTAGTACTTGGATGGAAGACGGCCGGGAAATACCAGTTGCTGTAATATTTTTGGCAATTTTTACTAATTACATAATAATCTTGCAACAAAAAAAAAAAAAAAAAAAAGAGTAAATGCCCAATCTTTGAATCTTAGGAGGTATGGACCTGTTTAGTGCTTGGATGGGAGACCGCCTCGGAATACCAGTTGCTGTAATATTTTTGGAAATTTGTACTAATTATATAATTATCTTGAAACAAAAAGAGTCAATGCCCAATCTTTGAATCTTAGCAGCTATGGACCTGTTTAGTGTTTGGATGGGAGACCGCCTCGGAAAACCAGGTGCTCTAATATTATTGGAAATTCATTACTAATTATATAATAATCTTTAAAAAAAAAAAAAAAAAAAAAAAAAGAGTCAATGCCCGATCTCTTAATCTTAGCAGGTATTGGCCTGGTTAGTGCTTGGATGGGAGACCGCCTGGGAATACCAGGTGCTTTAAGCTTTAGGGTTTTCTTTCCTACTTATATAATGTACCGGCGATTAGACTGACTGATCTTTAAATAGCTCTCTCTTTGCAGCAGTCTTCGCTTATGGCCATACCACCCTGGCTATGCCAGATCATGTCTGAGCTCGGAAGCTAAGCACGTTTGGGCCTGGTTAGTAATTGGATGGGAGACCCCCTGGTAATACCAGTTGCTTTAAGATTTTTGTAAATTTTTCACAAATTATATAATAATCTTGAAAAAAAAAAGAGTGAATGCCCATTCTTTGAATCTTAGCAGTCATTGACCTGTGTAGTGTTTGGATGGGAGACCCCCTGGTAATACCAGGTGCTCTAATATTATTGGAAATGTATTACTAATTATATAATAATCTTAAAAAAAAAAGAGCCAATGCCCGATCTCTTAATCTTAGCAGGTATTGGCCTGGTTAGTGCTTGGATGGGAGACCGCCTCGGAATACCAGGTGCTGTAAGCTTTTGGATTTTCATTCCTACTTATATAATGTATGGGCGATTTGATTGGCTGATCTTTAAATAGTCTTCTCTTTGCAGTATCCTTCGCTTGCGACCGTAACAACCTGGCTATGCCTGATCTCGTCTGCTCTCGGAAGCTAAGCAGGTTTGGTCCTGTATAATGTACCGGCGATTAGATTGGCTGATCTTTAAATAGCTCTCTCTTTGCAGCAGTCTTCGCTTATGGCCATTCCACCCTGGCTATGCCAGATCATGTCTGAGCTCGGAAACTAAGCAGGTTTCGGCCTGGTTAGTAATTGGATGGCAGACCCCCTGGTAATACCAGTTGCTTTAAGATTTTTGGAAATTTTTCACAAATTATATAATAATCTTGCAAGAAAAAAAGAAAGGAGTCAATGCCCCATATCTGAATCTTAGCAGGTATGGGCCTGGTTAGTAATTGGATGGGAGACACCCTGGTAATACCAGTTGCTTTAAGATTTTTGGAAATTTTTCACAAATTATATAATAATCTTGAAAAAAAAAAAAAGTCAATGCCCGATCTCTGAATAATAGCAGGTTTTGCCTGGTTAGTACTTGGATGGAAGACGGCCGGGAAATACCAGTTGCTGTAATATTTTTGGCAATTTTTACTAATTACATAATAATCTTGCAAAAAAAAAAAAAAAAAGAGTAAATGCCCAATCTTTGAATCTTAGGAGGTATGGACCTGTTTAGTGCTTGGATGGGAGACCGCCTCGGAATACCAGTTGCTGTAATATTTTTGGAAATTTGTACTAACTATATAATTATCTTGAAACAAAAAGAGTCAATGCCCAATCTTTGAATCTTAGCAGCTATGGACCTGTTTAGTGTTTGGATGGGAGACCGCCTCGGAAAACCAGGTGCTCTAATATTATTGGAAATTCATTACTAATTATATAATAATCTTTAAAAAAAAAAAAAAAAAAAAAAAAAGAGTCAATGCCCGATCTCTTAATCTTAGCAGGTATTGGCCTGGTTAGTGCTTGGATGGGAGACCGCCTGGGAATACCAGGTGCTTTAAGCTTTAGGGTTTTCTTTCCTACTTATATAATGTACCGGCGATTAGACTGACTGATCTTTAAATAGCTCTCTCTTTGCAGCAGTCTTCGCTTATGGCCATACCACCCTGGCTATGCCAGATCATGTCTGAGCTCGGAAGCTAAGCACGTTTGGGCCTGGTTAGTAATTGGATGGGAGACCCCCTGGTAATACCAGTTGCTTTAAGATTTTTGTAAATTTTTCACAAATTATATAATAATCTTGAAAAAAAAAAGAGTGAATGCCCATTCTTTGAATCTTAGCAGTCATTGACCTGTGTAGTGTTTGGATGGGAGACCCCCTGGTAATACCAGGTGCTCTAATATTATTGGAAATGTATTACTAATTATATAATAATCTTAAAAAAAAAAGAGCCAATGCCCGATCTCTTAATCTTAGCAGGTATTGGCCTGGTTAGTGCTTGGATGGGAGACCGCCTCGGAATACCAGGTGCTGTAAGCTTTTGGATTTTCATTCCTACTTATATAATGTATGGGCGATTTGATTGGCTGATCTTTAAATAGTCTTCTCTTTGCAGTATCCTTCGCTTGCGACCGTAACAACCTGGCTATGCCTGATCTCGTCTGCTCTCGGAAGCTAAGCAGGTTTGGTCCTGTATAATGTACCGGCGATTAGATTGGCTGATCTTTAAATAGCTCTCTCTTTGCAGCAGTCTTCGCTTATGGCCATTCCACCCTGGCTATGCCAGATCATGTCTGAGCTCGGAAACTAAGCAGGTTTCGGCCTGGTTAGTAATTGGATGGCAGACCCCCTGGTAATACCAGTTGCTTTAAGATTTTTGGAAATTTTTCACAAATTATATAATAATCTTGCAAGAAAAAAAGAAAGGAGTCAATGCCCCATATCTGAATCTTAGCAGGTATGGGCCTGGTTAGTAATTGGATGGGAGACACCCTGGTAATACCAGTTGCTTTAAGATTTTTGGAAATTTTTCACAAATTATATAATAATCTTGAAAAAAAAAAAAAGTCAATGCCCGATCTCTGAATAATAGCAGGTTTTGCCTGGTTAGTACTTGGATGGAAGACGGCCGGGAAATACCAGTTGCTGTAATATTTTTGGCAATTTTTACTAATTACATAATAATCTTGCAAAAAAAAAAAAAAAAAGAGTAAATGCCCAATCTTTGAATCTTAGGAGGTATGGACCTGTTTAGTGCTTGGATGGGAGACCGCCTCGGAATACCAGTTGCTGTAATATTTTTGGAAATTTGTACTAACTATATAATTATCTTGAAACAAAAAGAGTCAATGCCCAATCTTTGAATCTTAGCAGCTATGGACCTGTTTAGTGTTTGGATGGGAGACCGCCTCGGAAAACCAGGTGCTCTAATATTATTGGAAATTCATTACTAATTATATAATAATCTTTAAAAAAAAAAAAAAAAAAAAAAAAAAAAGAGTCAATGCCCGATCTCTTAATCTTAGCAGGTTTGGGCCTGGTTAGTAATTGGATGGGAGACCCCCTGGTAATACCAGTTGCTCTAAGATTTTTGTAAATTTTTCACAAATTATATAATAATCTTGAAAAAAAAAAGAGTCAATGCCCATTCTTTGAATCTTAGCAGTCATGGACCTGTTTAGTGTCTGGATGGGAGACCGCCTCGGAATACCAGGTGCTCTAATATTATTGGAAATTTATTACTAATTATATATAGGGGTGTGCATTGGCACTGCCCTCACGATTCGATTCGATTACGATTCACCAGGTAACGATTCGATTCAATTCGATTCTACGATGCATTGCGATGCATCAAAATTCTACTGCACACAAGGCAAATTTTTCATCAGTCATGAGGCAAAACAAGCAGATATTAAACAACAGATTTTATTGGCTGCTATGTGTCTCCTGTATCTTTGACATAAAAGTTATTAAATTAAATTAAATGTAATAAAATAAAATAAAATGTAATTAAATAAAATGTACTAAATCAAATTAAATGGTACAGGGTATTGGATATGGCATTTTCATACCTGAAAATGAAAACAATCAAAATCACTGCTTTCAGTGCTTTTTTTTTTTTTTTTACACATCTTGACGGAGATGACAGGGCACTTCCTGAAGTCCTGTGCAAATATTAAAATAATAAGTAACACTATTTTAACAACAACCACCCAGGAATAAAAATATTCAGTGCAACAACACACAGTAACCACTTATTACTGTGAAACTTTTTTCAAGTAGTTAAGTAAAGTGCAAATTATTCTCAACAAAACAGCAGCTTAGCAGCTATATGACAATGACAATTATATATGCCTGCCCCCTGATCCTACCATCACATCAGCTGCATACAATCGGTAGCTTATACCGGGGCTCAATTGTTTCAAGCATGTGGCAAAACCCCACATTTTCTACCACAGAATAGGGTCGTAGATCCTTCGCTATAAAACATGCCACCGATCGTGTGATCCTCTTTGCTCTCTGGAAGTTGTGTGGCAATGTTGATCAGGATACCAATGATCAACATGGTTCGTGAAGTTAGCTGTATTGCCAACGTGCTTAATTTTAGTGTGGCAGATTTTACACACCGCGTAAGACGTGTCTAGTGTCCCATTCACTTCATAAAATCCGAAATGTGCCCAGATGTCCGCTTTCCAAGCTTTGGGCGCGTTTTTTATAATCCGTCTATCACGGTCATCTCCCTCCGCCTCAGCCATCTTGCTTGTTGTTGTTGTTATTCTCCCGGAACCGGAAGTATTTAAACTTCACAACTTTTTTGTCCGCCAGAAAATAAACAGTGACATAATCGATTATGGCACTTTGCCGCATCGATGCTGAATCGTTCATGCCCCGCATCGCGATGCATTGCCGAATCGATTATTGTTGACACCCCTAATTATATAATAATCTTAAAAAAAAAAAAAAAAAAAAAAAGAGTCAATGCCCGATCTCTTAATCTTAGCAGGTATTGGCCTGGTTAGTGCTTGGATGGGAGACCGCTTGGGAATACCAGGTGCTTTAAGCTTTAGGGTTTTCTTTCCTACTTATATAATGTACCGGCGATTAGATTGACTGATCTTTAAATAGCTCTCTCTTTGCAGCAGTCTTTGCTTATGGCCATACCACCCTGGCTATGCCAGATCATGTCTGAGCTCGGAAGCTAAGCAGGTTTGGGCCTGGTTAGTAATTGGATGGGAGACCCCCTGGTAATACCAGTTGCTTTAAGATTTTTGTAAATTTTTCACAAATTATATAATAATCTTGAAAAAAAAAGAGTGAATGCCCAATCTTTGAATCTTAGCAGTCATTGACCTGTGTAGTGTTTGGATGGGAGACCCCCTGGTAATACCAGGTGCTCTAATATTATTGGAAATTTATTACTAATTATATAATAATCGTAAAAAAAAAGAGCCAATGCCCGATCTCTTAATCTTAGCAGGTATTGGCCTGGTTAGTGCTTGGATGGGAGACCGCCTCGGAATACCAGGTGCTGTAAGCTTTTGGATTTTCATTCCTACTTATATAATGTATGGGCGATTTGATTGGCTGATCTTTAAATAGTCTTCTCTTTGCAGTATCCTTCGCTTGCGACCGTAACAACCTGGCTATGCCTGATCTCGTCTGCTCTCGGAAGCTAAGCAGGTTTGGTCCTGTATAATGTACCGGCGATTAGATTGGCTGATCTTTAAATAGCTCTCTCTTTGCAGCAGTCTTCGCTTATGGCCATTCCACCCTGGCTATGCCAGATCATGTCTGAGCTCGGAAACTAAGCAGGTTTCGGCCTGGTTAGTAATTGGATGGCAGACCCCCTGGTAATACCAGTTGCTTTAAGATTTTTGGAAATTTTTCACAAATTATATAATAATCTTGCAAGAAAAAAAGAAAGGAGTCAATGCCCCATATCTGAATCTTAGCAGGTATGGGCCTGGTTAGTAATTGGATGGGAGACACCCTGGTAATACCAGTTGCTTTAAGATTTTTGGAAATTTTTCACAAATTATATAATAATCTTGAAAAAAAAAAAAAAGTCAATGCCCGATCTCTGAATAATAGCAGGTTTTGCCTGGTTAGTACTTGGATGGAAGACGGCCGGGAAATACCAGTTGCTGTAATATTTTTGGCAATTTTTACTAATTACATAATAATCTTGCAACAAAAAAAAAAAAAAAAAAAAGAGTAAATGCCCAATCTTTGAATCTTAGGAGGTATGGACCTGTTTAGTGCTTGGATGGGAGACCGCCTCGGAATACCAGTTGCTGTAATATTTTTGGAAATTTGTACTAATTATATAATTATCTTGAAACAAAAAGAGTCAATGCCCAATCTTTGAATCTTAGCAGCTATGGACCTGTTTAGTGTTTGGATGGGAGACCGCCTCGGAAAACCAGGTGCTCTAATATTATTGGAAATTCATTACTAATTATATAATAATCTTTAAAAAAAAAAAAAAAAAAAAAAAAAGAGTCAATGCCCGATCTCTTAATCTTAGCAGGTATTGGCCTGGTTAGTGCTTGGATGGGAGACCGCCTGGGAATACCAGGTGCTTTAAGCTTTAGGGTTTTCTTTCCTACTTATATAATGTACCGGCGATTAGACTGACTGATCTTTAAATAGCTCTCTCTTTGCAGCAGTCTTCGCTTATGGCCATACCACCCTGGCTATGCCAGATCATGTCTGAGCTCGGAAGCTAAGCACGTTTGGGCCTGGTTAGTAATTGGATGGGAGACCCCCTGGTAATACCAGTTGCTTTAAGATTTTTGTAAATTTTTCACAAATTATATAATAATCTTGAAAAAAAAAAGAGTCAATGCCCATTCTTTGAATCTTAGCAGTCATGGACCTGTTTAGTGTCTGGATGGGAGACCGCCTCGGAATACCAGGTGCTCTAATATTATTGGAAATTTATTACTAATTATATAATAATCTTAAAAAAAAGAGCCAATGCCCGATCTCTTAATCTTAGCAGGTATTGGCCTGGTTAGTGCTTGGATGGGAGACCGCCTGGGAATACCAGGTGCTTTAAGCTTTAGGGTTTTCTTTCCTACTTATATAATGTACCGGCGATTAGATTGGCTGATCTTTAAATAGCTCTCTCTTTGCAGCAGTCTTCGCTTATGGCCATACCAACCTGGCGGCGATAGAGAGTGATTGCGAAGGTGTGTCTGATTGCAGTTGGAAGAGAAAGGCTCTTCTAAAGCTTTATTTTGTATTTTACTTTTTTCTGTTTATTCTGTGGGAGGAGATTTGGGTTTGTTTTGGGAAAAAAGCCCACGTTTAAGCTCCAAGCAGTTTATCTGCTTGGAGGCAAGCTTTTGTTTGTGCTTTTTTGTTTACAAAAATGGATGGACCACATGGTAAAGATCTGGCAATGGCAGGAGGACTAGAAGAACGTTTGGAACCACATGGAGCAGATAGATCATCAAGAGAGGCAAATGGAGGAAATATGGATCATGGAGCACAGAGGGGAATCAAGCAAAGAGTGGATTATCTGAAAGAAGCAACGGTGGTGTTGGACTTAAAAGGAAATAAGGAGGTAAAAGCTGTGGATATCATTAAAGTAGTTTCAGAGAAGATTGGATTTGGTAAATTGCTGGCAGTGAGACCAAAGTATGGGGAGGAATATGAGTTGACTGTGGAAGATGCAGAACTTTGTGATGTATTATTGGATGGAATGGAAATAAAAGGTCAATTCTTCGAAATAAGGAGGCTGGAGGTAAAGGAACATATTGTGTCTTTTCTTCACTTGCCTGCATACTTGGAGGATGAAGTGATTGAGAACAAATTGAAGTTTTGGGGAGTTAATCCAATGACAAAAATAAAGAGAAGAGTCTATCCTGGAACAAACATTGCTGATGGAACGAGGTATGTGAAGGTTAAATTTCCAAAAGAGGTAACATCACTACCCTATAGTGCTAAATTTGAAACGGCAGATGGCACTCAGTACTTTAGGGTCATACATGATGGACAGCAAAAACTATGTCGGATGTGTATGCAGCCAGGACACATTTTCAGGGACTGTCCTGATTTCAAATGTTATGAATGCTTTGAGCAAGGGCATTTCGCGAAAGACTGTAAAGCTGATAAATGTCTGGATTGTGGGAAAGTATTCATAAGGTGTGACTGTGAAAGTGAACATGAAGAAGAGACAAATGATAAAACTGAACACGGTGAACCAGAGGAGAATATGGAGAGTATGGAAAGAGTCATAAATGAGGGAGAGGAAGATGGGTCTCTGAATGATAGTAAAAGTCAGGAGCAGGAAAAGGGGGGGGGTAAGGAGTTGGAGAGAAGAGAGGGGTTTGAAATGGTGGAACATATGATAGAGGGGTGTAGGGGTCCGGTGGATGTTATAATAAAAGAAAGACAGGAGGAAAAAAAGGAGAAGGAGCAAGTAGAGGAATGCATAGAAGTAAATTTGGAGGAGCTGAGGAGGGGAATGAAGAGAGGAATATTGGACACCAAAACATATGTAGGAGAAAGTAGAGAAAAAGGACAGAGAAGGAGAAGAAACTCAGGTACAAATGAAGATGGAGTTTTAATGGAGAATGTGGGAGAAAAGTATGAAAAATGAATGTTTTGTTGTTAATGGCTCTTTGTTTTGTTTCAATCAATGTGAGGGGTTTAACAAAAATTGATAAATTTGGGAAAATGAAAGCGCTATGCAAAAAAGCTGATGTGATATTATTACAAGAAACATTTTGGAAAGATGAAATGATTGAATGTTTTAAAAGAAGTTGGAGAGGAGGAATTTATTATAACAATGGTGGGGGGATTGGGAAAGGCGTTGCGGTTTTATGTAAAAGACACATGAATGATGATGTTGAAATCATATATCGGGATAATGGAGGGAAATGTATTATTGTGAAAATGGTTATAGGAGGGGAAAATGTTTTTGTGTGTAATGTACATGCGCCAAATGAAGAGGCAGAAAAGAAAATGTTTTTTAAGGATTTAAATGGTCAGATGGAGAAATGGGAAAATATTATTGTAATGGGAGATTTTAATACAGTTTTTAGTAGACTGGATATAGCGAATGATATGGTTTACGGGGAACAATGCTAGAGTTCTGCAATGCTTTAAAGAACATATGATAAATATGCCTGGATAATTAGGATTGTAAGTATAAGCGTATAATGGAGGGTGAAATTCAATAATGAATATAGAATGAGTGAATATGATAATGATGTGACACGCATTGGAATTTATGTATATGTCAAATGTGAAATTATTGAATAAAAAAAAAAAAAAAAAAAAAAAAAAAAGCTATGCCAGATCATGTCTGAGCTCGGAAGCTAAGCAGGTTTGGGCCTGGTTAGTAATTGGATGGGAGACCCCCTGGTAATACCAGTTGCTCTAAGATTTTTGTAAATTTTTCACAAATTATATAATAATCTTGAAAAAAAAAAGAGTCAATGCCCATTCTTTGAATCTTAGCAGTCATGGACCTGTTTAGTGTCTGGATGGGAGACCGCCTCGGAATACCAGGTGCTCTAATATTATTGGAAATTTATTACTAATTATATAATAATCTTAAAAAAAAAAGAGCCAATGCCCGATCTCTTAATCTTAGCAGGTATTGGCCTGGTTAGTGCTTGGATGGGAGACCGCCTCGGAATACCAGGTGCTGTAAGCTTTTGGATTTTCATTCCTACTTATATAATGTATGGGCGATTTGATTGGCTGATCTTTAAATAGTCTTCTCTTTGCAGTATCCTTCGCTTGCGACCGTAACAACCTGGCTATGCCTGATCTCGTCTGCTCTCGGAAGCTAAGCAGGTTTGGTCCTGTATAATGTACCGGCGATTAGATTGGCTGATCTTTAAATAGCTCTCTCTTTGCAGCAGTCTTCGCTTATGGCCATTCCACCCTGGCTATGCCAGATCATGTCTGAGCTCGGAAACTAAGCAGGTTTCGGCCTGGTTAGTAATTGGATGGCAGACCCCCTGGTAATACCAGTTGCTTTAAGATTTTTGGAAATTTTTCACAAATTATATAATAATCTTGCAAGAAAAAAAGAAAGGAGTCAATGCCCCATATCTGAATCTTAGCAGGTATGGGCCTGGTTAGTAATTGGATGGGAGACACCCTGGTAATACCAGTTGCTTTAAGATTTTTGGAAATTTTTCACAAATTATATAATAATCTTGAAAAAAAAAAAAGTCAATGCCCGATCTCTGAATAATAGCAGGTTTTGCCTGGTTAGTACTTGGATGGAAGACGGCCGGGAAATACCAGTTGCTGTAATATTTTTGGCAATTTTTACTAATTACATAATAATCTTGCAACAAAAAAAAAAAAAGAGTAAATGCCCAATCTTTGAATTTTAGGAGGTATGGACCTGTTTAGTGCTTGGATGGGAGACCGCCTCGGAATACCAGTTGCTGTAATATTTTTGGAAATTTGTACTAATTATATAATTATCTTGAAACAAAAAGAGTCAATGCCCAATCTTTGAATCTTAGCAGCTATGGACCTGTTTAGTGTTTGGATGGGAGACCGCCTCGGAAAACCAGGTGCTCTAATATTATTGGAAATTCATTACTAATTATATAATAATCTTTAAAAAAAAAAAAAAAAAAAAAAAAAAAGAGTCAATGCCCGATCTCTTAATCTTAGCAGGTATTGGCCTGGTTAGTGCTTGGATGGGAGACCGCCTGGGAATACCAGGTGCTTTAAGCTTTAGGGTTTTCTTTCCTACTTATATAATGTACCGGCGATTAGATTGGCTGATCTTTAAATAGCTCTCTCTTTGCAGCAGTCTTCGCTTATGGCCATACCACCCTGGCTATGCCAGATCATGTCTGAGCTCGGAAGCTAAGCAGGTTTGGGCCTGGTTAGTAATTGGATGGGACATCCCCTGGTAATACCAGTTGCTCTAAGATTTTTGTAAATTTTTCACAAATTATATAATAATCTTGAAAAAAAAAAAAAAAGTCAATGCCCGATCTCTGAATAATAGCAGGTTTTGCCTGGTTAGTACTTGGATGGAAGACGGCCGGGAAATACCAGTTGCTGTAATATTTTTGGCAATTTTTACTAATTACATAATAATCTTGCAAAAAAAAAAAAAAAAAGAGTAAATGCCCAATCTTTGAATCTTAGGAGGTATGGACCTGTTTAGTGCTTGGATGGGAGACCGCCTCGGAATACCAGTTGCTGTAATATTTTTGGAAATTTGTACTAATTATATAATTATCTTGAAACAAAAAGAGTCAATGCCCAATCTTTGAATCTTAGCAGCTATGGACCTGTTTAGTGTTTGGATGGGAGACCGCCTCGGAAAACCAGGTGCTCTAATATTATTGGAAATTCATTACTAATTATATAATAATCTTTAAAAAAAAAAAAAAAAAAAAAAAAAGAGTCAATGCCCGATCTCTTAATCTTAGCAGGTATTGGCCTGGTTAGTGCTTGGATGGGAGACCGCCTGGGAATACCAGGTGCTTTAAGCTTTAGGGTTTTCTTTCCTACTTATATAATGTACCGGCGATTAGACTGACTGATCTTTAAATAGCTCTCTCTTTGCAGCAGTCTTCGCTTATGGCCATACCACCCTGGCTATGCCAGATCATGTCTGAGCTCGGAAGCTAAGCACGTTTGGGCCTGGTTAGTAATTGGATGGGAGACCCCCTGGTAATACCAGTTGCTTTAAGATTTTTGTAAATTTTTCACAAATTATATAATAATCTTGAAAAAAAAAAGAGTGAATGCCCATTCTTTGAATCTTAGCAGTCATTGACCTGTGTAGTGTTTGGATGGGAGATCCCCTGGTAATACCAGGTGCTCTAATATTATTGGAAATGTATTACTAATTATATAATAATCTTAAAAAAAAAAGAGCCAATGCCCGATCTCTTAATCTTAGCAGGTATTGGCCTGGTTAGTGCTTGGATGGGAGACCGCCTCGGAATACCAGGTGCTGTAAGCTTTTGGATTTTCATTCCTACTTATATAATGTATGGGCGATTTGATTGGCTGATCTTTAAATAGTCTTCTCTTTGCAGTATCCTTCGCTTGCGACCGTAACAACCTGGCTATGCCTGATCTCGTCTGCTCTCGGAAGCTAAGCAGGTTTGGTCCTGTATAATGTACCGGCGATTAGATTGGCTGATCTTTAAATAGCTCTCTCTTTGCAGCAGTCTTCGCTTATGGCCATTCCACCCTGGCTATGCCAGATCATGTCTGAGCTCGGAAACTAAGCAGGTTTCGGCCTGGTTAGTAATTGGATGGCAGACCCCCTGGTAATACCAGTTGCTTTAAGATTTTTGGAAATTTTTCACAAATTATATAATAATCTTGCAAGAAAAAAAGAAAGGAGTCAATGCCCCAT
>NC_068373.1:319078-364081 GCF_023724105.1 Carassius gibelio
GGGAGACCCCCTGGTAATACCAGTTGCTTTAAGATTTTTGTAAATTTTTCACAAATTATATAATAATCTTGAAAAAAAAAGAGTCAATGCCCATTCTTTGAATCTTAGCAGTCATGGACCTGTGTAGTGTTTGGATGGGAGACACCCTGGTAATACCAGGTGCTCTAATATTATTGGAAATTTATTACTAATTATATAATAATCTTAAAAAAAAAGAGCCAATGCCCGATCTCTTAATCTTAGCAGGTATTGGCCTGGTTAGTGCTTGGATGGGAGACCGCCTCGGAATACCAGGTGCTGTAAGCTTTTGGGTTTTCATTCCTACTTATATAATGTATGGGCGATTTGATTGGCTGATCTTTAAATAGTCCTCTCTTTGCAGTATCCTTCGCTTGCGACCGTAACAACCTGGCTATGCCTGATCTCGTCTGCTCTCGGAAGCTAAGCAGGTTTGGTCCTGTATAATGTACCGGCGATTAGATTGGCTGATCTTTAAATAGCTCTCTCTCTGCAGCAGTCTTCGCTTATGGCCATTCCACCCTGGCTATGCCAGATCATGTCTGAGCTCGGAAGCTAAGCAGGTTTCGGCCTGGTTAGTAATTGGATGGGAGACCCCCTGGTAATACCAGTTGCTTTAAGATTTTTGGAAATTTTTCACAAATTATATAATAATCTTGCAAGAAAAAAAGAAAGGAGTCAATGCCCCATATCTGAATCTTAGCAGGTATGGGCCTGGTTAGTAATTGGATGGGAGACACTGTGGTAATACCAGTTGCTTTAAGATTTTTGGAAATTTTTCACAAATTATATAATAATCTTGAAAAAAAAAAAAAAAAGTCAATGCCTGATCTCTGAATAATAGCAGGTTTTGCCTGGTTAGTACTTGGATGGAAGACGGCCGGGAAATACCAGTTGCTGTAATATTTTTGGCAATTTTTACTAATTACATAATAATCTTGCAAAAAAAAAAAAAAAAAAGAGTAAATGCCCAATCTTTGAATCTTAGGAGGTATGGACCTGTTTAGTGCTTGGATGGGAGACCGCCTCGGAAAACCAGGTGCTCTAATATTATTGGAAATTTATTACTAATTATATAATAATCTTAAAAAAAAAGAGTCAATGCCCGATCTCTTAATCTTAGCAGGTATTGGCCTGGTTAGTGCTTGGATGGGAGACCGCCTGGGAATACCAGGTGCTTTAAGCTTTAGGGTTTTCTTTCCTACTTATATAATGTACCGGCGATTAGATTGGCTGATCTTTAAATAGCTCTCTCTTTGCAGCAGTCTTCGCTTATGGCCATACCACCCTGGCTATGCCAGATCATGTCTGAGCTCGAAAGCTAAGCAGGTTTGGGCCTGGTTAGTAATAGAGTTGTTCCGATTCCGATACTAGTATCGGAAATATCTCCGATACCACAACAAATTCTGGCATCGGCATCGGCGAGTAAATGAACCCATATACCGATCCGATACCATTTTCTTAAAAAAGACCTAGTTATGACCGCAAGCTTTGCCTAACCGCTGCACGGTTCTTCTTCGCTGCTCAAAATGCATTGAAAACACAGGAAGTTGTGCTGTGTTGCCACAAGCAACCCCTGTTTAGAGCAGCGAAGAAGAAATGAAAACGCGTTAGCAGCCCTTATCTATATATGACTGGATCACTCATCACATTCTAAACTGCCAAAAGACAGTGAAGCCGCTACTATATTATAGATCAGTGGTTAGCAGTATGTCTTTGTAGTACCGGTAGTTACAGACTCTCGAGTATATTCAGTACCGGCAACTGCGTTCAGTCGCTTCCGTGTAAGTCAAAGCGCAGGGCTCCAGACAGTAGCCGAATATATACTAGTGTCTGTGAATATTAAACTGCAAAATACTATTTAAATATTACTCCCGCAAAATCTACATCTCTGTGGGTGACTGGCACAGATGCGCGAGAGCTCGCTGTTTTGTAGTCTCTGCTGTGTGTCATGAGGACACGAACGCATAAACCGTCACTTCATGAGAATTTACCGTTTCATTTGAGAATACTGTCATATCATAAACACAGACACTCAAAGATCTTCATGGCAGCCCATTAAAATAAATGTTTGGTTTACATGAGTAAATTGACAATATATAAAGCTACTGTTGTAGCCTACAGTAATAATAATACATCTCTATAATAATAATAATTATGCCTAGATGGTTGCTTGTTTTTTACTTGTTTTTTACTTGTTAGAGATTATCTGATTAATAGATCTTTTTTTATATTCCTAGACTTATTTGTTGCAGTTTTTTTATACAGTTATATTGTAAAACTTAAATACCTTTTTTAGTTTGCGGTGTTAGATTTTTGGCTGCATTTGAAGTTCTTTTTTGCATAAGAAAATAAATAATACTGTCAAATTCATGTTAGATAATAAAAATACTGTAATAAATACAGTAGTTCACCATGTATTTGTTCATGTTTTATTGAGGGATCTGTCTGAAGCACACCATAAAAAAATTCTAGCAATTTACACAGGGCTAGTAGTATATACAGCTGTATACAGATATACACCCAGGTATCGGATCAGTACTCGGTATCGGCCGATACCCTGAGCCCAGGTATCGGAATCGGTATCGGGAAGAGAAAAAGGGTATCGGAACATCTCTAGTTAGTAATTGGATGGGAGACCCCCTGGTAATACCAGTTGCTTTAAGATTTTTGTAAATTTTTCACAAATTATATAATAATCTTGAAAAAAAAAAGAGTCAATGCCCATTCTTTGAATCTTAGCAGTCATGGACCTGTGTAGTGTTTGGATGGGAGACCCCCTGGTAATACCAGGTGCTCTAATATTATTGGAAATTTATTACTAATTATATAATAATCTTAAAAAAAGAGCCAATGCCCGATCTCTTAATCTTAGCAGGTATTGGCCTGGTTAGTGCTTGGATGGGAGACCGCCTCGGAATACCAGGTGCTGTAAGCTTTTGGGTTTTCATTCCTACTTATATAATGTATGGGCGATTTGATTGGCTGATCTTTAAATAGTCCTCTCTTTGCAGTATCCTTCGCTTGCGACCGTAACAACCTGGCTATGCCTGATCTCGTCTGCTCTCGGAAGCTAAGCAGGTTTGGTCCTGTATAATGTACCGGCGATTAGATTGGCTGATCTTTAAATAGCTCTCTCTTTGCAGCAGTCTTCGCTTATGGCCATACCACCCTGGCTATGCCAGATCATGTCTGAGCTCGGAAGCTAAGCAGGTTTGGGCCTGGTTAGTAATTGGATGGGAGACCCCCTGGTAATACCAGTTGCTTTAAGATTTTTGTAAATTTTTCACAAATTATATAATAATCTTGAAAAAAAAAAGAGTCAATGCCCATTCTTTGAATCTTAGCAGTCATGGACCTGTTTAGTGTCAGGATGGGAGACCGCCTCGGAATACCAGGTGCTCTAATATTATTGGAAATTTATTACTAATTATATAATAATCTTAAAAAAAAGAGCCAATGCCCGATCTCTTAATCTTAGCAGGTATTGGCCTGGTTAGTGCTTGGATGGGAGACCGCCTCGGAATACCAGGTGCTGTAAGCTTTTGGGTTTTCATTCCTACTTATATAATGTATGGGCGATTTGATTGGCTGATCTTTAAATAGTCCTCTCTTTGCAGTATCCTTCGCTTGCGACCGTAACAACCTGGCTATGCCTGATCTCGTCTGCTCTCGGAAGCTAAGCAGGTTTGGTCCTGTATAATGTACCGGCGATTAGATTGACTGATCTTTAAATAGCTCTCTCTTTGCAGCAGTCTTCGCTTATGGCCATACCACCCTGGCTATGCCAGATCATTTCTGAGCTCGGAAGCTAAGCAGGTTTGGGCCTGGTTAGTAATTGGATGGGAGACCCCCTGGTAATACCAGTTGCTTTAAGATTTTTGTAAATTTTTCACAAATTATATAATAATCTTGAAAAAAAAAAGAGTCAATGCCCATTCTTTGAATCTTAGCAGTCATGGACCTGTGTAGTGTTTGGATGCTACACCCCCTGGTAATACCAGGTGCTCTAATATTATTGGAAATTTATTAATAATTATATAATAATCTTAAAAAAAAAGAGCCAATGCCCGATCTCTTAATCTTAGCAGGTATTGGCCTGGTTAGTGCTTGGATGGGAGACCGCCTCGGAATACCAGGTGCTGTAAGCTTTTGGATTTTCATTCCTACTTATATAATGTATGGACGATTTGATTGGCTGATCTTTAAATAGTCCTCTCTTTGCAGTATCCTTCGCTTGCGACCGTAACAACCTGGCTATGCCTGATCTCGTCTGCTCTCGGAAGCTAAGCAGGTTTGGTCCTGTATAATGTACCGGCGATTAGATTGGCTGATCTTTAAATAGCTCTCTCTCTGCAGCAGTCTTCGCTTATGGCCATTCCACCCTGGCTATGCCAGATCATGTCTGAGCTCGGAAGCTAAGCAGGTTTCGGCCTGGTTAGTAATTGGATGGGAGACCCCCTGGTAATACCAGTTGCTTTAAGATTTTTGTAAATTTTTCACAAATTATATAATAATCTTGAAAAAAAAAGAGTCAATGCCCATTCTTTGAATCTTAGCAGTCATGGACCTGTGTAGTGTTTGGATGGGAGACACCCTGGTAATACCAGGTGCTCTAATATTATTGGAAATTTATTACTAATTATATAATAATCTTAAAAAAAAAGAGCCAATGCCCGATCTCTTAATCTTAGCAGGTATTGGCCTGGTTAGTGCTTGGATGGGAGACCGCCTCGGAATACCAGGTGCTGTAAGCTTTTGGGTTTTCATTCCTACTTATATAATGTATGGGCGATTTGATTGGCTGATCTTTAAATAGTCCTCTCTTTGAAGTATCCTTCGCTTGCGACCGTAACAACCTGGCTATGCCTGATCTCGTCTGCTCTCGGAAGCTAAGCAGGTTTGGTCCTGTATAATGTACCGGCGATTAGATTGGCTGATCTTTAAATAGCTCTCTCTCTGCAGCAGTCTTCGCTTATGGCCATTCCACCCTGGCTATGCCAGATCATGTCTGAGCTCGGAAGCTAAGCAGGTTTGGGCCTGGTTAGTAATTGGATGGGAGACCCCCTGGTAATACCAGTTGCTTTAAGATTTTTGTAAATTTTTCACAAATTATATAATAATCTTGGAAAAAAAAGAGTCAATGCCCATTCTTTGAATCTTAGCAGTCATGGACCTGTGTAGTGTTTGGATGGGAGACACCCTGGTAATACCAGGTGCTCTAATATTATTGGAAATTTATTACTAATTATATAATAATCTTAAAAAAAAAGAGCCAATGCCCGATCTCTTAATCTTAGCAGGTATTGGCCTGGTTAGTGCTTGGATGGGAGACCGCCTCGGAATACCAGGTGCTGTAAGCTTTTGGGTTTTCATTCCTACTTATATAATGTATGGGCGATTTGATTGGCTGATCTTTAAATAGTCCTCTCTTTGCAGTATCCTTCGCTTGCGACCGTAACAACCTGGCTATGCCTGATCTCGTCTGCTCTCGGAAGCTAAGCAGGTTTGGTCCTGT
Organism: Carassius gibelio; assembly: GCF_023724105.1. NCBI lineage: Eukaryota > Metazoa > Chordata > Actinopteri > Cypriniformes > Cyprinidae > Carassius > Carassius gibelio. The sequence continues at coordinate 324,615 of NC_068373.1, forward strand.
ATAATGTACCGGCGATTAGATTGGCTGATCTTTAAATAGCTCTCTCTCTGCAGCAGTCTTCGCTTATGGCCATTCCACCCTGGCTATGCCAGATCATGTCTGAGCTCGGAAGCTAAGCAGGTTTCGGCCTGGTTAGTAATTGGATGGGAGACCCCCTGGTAATACCAGTCGCTTTAAGATATTTGGAAATTTTTCACAAATTATATAATAATCTTGCAAGAAAAAAAGAAAGGAGTCAATGCCCCATATCTGAATCTTAGCAGGTATGGGCCTGGTTAGTAATTGGATGGGAGACACCCTGGTAATACCAGTTGCTTTAAGATTTTTGGAAATTTTTCACAAATTATATAATAATCTTGAAAAAAAAAAAAAAGTCAATGCCTGATCTCTGAATAATAGCAGGTTTTGCCTGGTTAGTACTTGGATGGAAGACGGCCGGGAAATACCAGTTGCTGTAATATTTTTGGCAATTTTTACTAATTACATAATAATCTTGCAAAAAAAAAAAAAAAAAAAAAAAGAGTAAATGCCCAATCTTTGAATCTTAGGAGGTATGGACCTGTTTAGTGCTTGGATGGGAGACCGCCTCGGAAAACCAGGTGCTCTAATATTATTGGAAATTTATTACTAATTATATAATAATCTTAAAAAAAAAGAGTCAATGCCCGATCTCTTAATCTTAGCAGGTATTGGCCTGGTTAGTGCTTGGATGGGAGACCGCCTGGGAATACCAGGTGCTTTAAGCTTTAGGGTTTTCTTTCCTACTTATATAATGTACCGGCGATTAGATTGGCTGATCTTTAAATAGCTCTCTCTTTGCAGCAGTCTTCGCTTATGGCCATACCACCCTGGCTATGCCAGATCATGTCTGAGCTCGAAAGCTAAGCAGGTTTGGGCCTGGTTAGTAATTGGATGGGAGACCCCCTGGTAATACCAGTTGCTTTAAGATTTTTGTAAATTTTTCACAAATTATATAATAATCTTGAAAAAAAAAAGAGTCAATGCCCATTCTTTGAATCTTAGCAGTCATGGACCTGTGTAGTGTTTGGATGGGAGACCCCCTGGTAATACCAGGTGCTCTAATATTATTGGAAATTTATTACTAATTATATAATAATCTTAAAAAAAGAGCCAATGCCCGATCTCTTAATCTTAGCAGGTATTGGCCTGGTTAGTGCTTGGATGGGAGACCGCCTCGGAATACCAGGTGCTGTAAGCTTTTGGGTTTTCATTCCTACTTATATAATGTATGGGCGATTTGATTGGCTGATCTTTAAATAGTCCTCTCTTTGCAGTATCCTTCGCTTGCGACCGTAACAACCTGGCTATGCCTGATCTCGTCTGCTCTCGGAAGCTAAGCAGGTTTGGTCCTGTATAATGTACCGGCGATTAGATTGGCTGATCTTTAAATAGCTCTCTCTTTGCAGCAGTCTTCGCTTATGGCCATACCACCCTGGCTATGCCAGATCATGTCTGAGCTTGGAAGCTAAGCAGGTTTGGGCCTGGTTAGTAATTGGATGGGAGACCCCCTGGTAATACCAGTTGCTTTAAGATTTTTGTAAATTTTTCACAAATTATATAATAATCTTGAAAAAAAAAAGAGTCAATGCCCATTCTTTGAATCTTAGCAGTCATGGACCTGTTTAGTGTCTGGATGGGAGACCGCCTCGGAATACCAGGTGCTCTAATATTATTGGAAATTTATTACTAATTATATAATAATCTTAAAAAAAAGAGCCAATGCCCGATCTCTTAATCTTAGCAGGTATTGGCCTGGTTATTGCTTGGATGGGAGACCGCCTCGGAATACCAGGTGCTGTAAGCTTTTGGGTTTTCATTCCTACTTATATAATGTATGGGCGATTTGATTGGCTGATCTTTAAATAGTCCTCTCTTTGCAGTATCCTTCGCTTGCGACCGTAACAACCTGGCTATGCCTGATCTCGTCTGCTCTCGGAAGCTAAGCAGGTTTGGTCCTGTATAATGTACCGGCGATTAGATTGACTGATCTTTAAATAGCTCTCTCTTTGCAGCAGTCTTCGCTTATGGCCATACCACCCTGGCTATGCCAGATCATGTCTGAGCTCGGAAGCTAAGCAGGTTTGGGCCTGGTTAGTAATTGGATGGGAGACCCCCTGGTAATACCAGTTGCTTTAAGATTTTTGTAAATTTTTCACAAATTATATAATAATCTTGAAAAAAAAAAGAGTCAATGCCCATTCTTTGAATCTTAGCAGTCATGGACCTGTGTAGTGTTTGGATGCTACACCCCCTGGTAATACCAGGTGCTCTAATATTATTGGAAATTTATTAATAATTATATAATAATCTTAAAAAAAAAGAGCCAATGCCCGATCTCTTAATCTTAGCAGGTATTGGCCTGGTTAGTGCTTGGATGGGAGACCGCCTCGGAATACCAGGTGCTGTAAGCTTTTGGATTTTCATTCCTACTTATATAATGTATGGACGATTTGATTGGCTGATCTTTAAATAGTCCTCTCTTTGCAGTATCCTTCGCTTGCGACCGTAACAACCTGGCTATGCCTGATCTCGTCTGCTCTCGGAAGCTAAGCAGGTTTGGTCCTGTATAATGTACCGGCGATTAGATTGGCTGATCTTTAAATAGCTCTCTCTCTGCAGCAGTCTTCGCTTATGGCCATTCCACCCTGGCTATGCCAGATCATGTCTGAGCTCGGAAGCTAAGCAGGTTTCGGCCTGGTTAGTAATTGGATGGGAGACCCCCTGGTAATACCAGTTGCTTTAAGATTTTTGTAAATTTTTCACAAATTATATAATAATCTTGAAAAAAAAAGAGTCAATGCCCATTCTTTGAATCTTAGCAGTCATGGACCTGTGTAGTGTTTGGATGGGAGACACCCTGGTAATACCAGGTGCTCTAATATTATTGGAAATTTATTACTAATTATATAATAATCTTAAAAAAAAAGAGCCAATGCCCGATCTCTTAATCTTAGCAGGTATTGGCCTGGTTAGTGCTTGGATGGGAGACCGCCTCGGAATACCAGGTGCTGTAAGCTTTTGGGTTTTCATTCCTACTTATATAATGTATGGGCGATTTGATTGGCTGATCTTTAAATAGTCCTCTCTTTGCAGTATCCTTCGCTTGCGACCGTAACAACCTGGCTATGCCTGATCTCGTCTGCTCTCGGAAGCTAAGCAGGTTTGGTCCTGTATAATGTACCGGCGATTAGATTGGCTGATCTTTAAATAGCTCTCTCTCTGCAGCAGTCTTCGCTTATGGCCATTCCACCCTGGCTATGCCAGATCATGTCTGAGCTCGGAAGCTAAGCAGGTTTCGGCCTGGTTAGTAATTGGATGGGAGACCCCCTGGTAATACCAGTTGCTTTAAAATTTTTGGAAATTTTTCACAAATTATATAATAATCTTGCAAGAAAAAAAGAAAGGAGTCAATGCCCCATATCTGAATCTTAGCAGGTATGGGCCTGGTTAGTAATTGGATGGGAGACACTGTGGTAATACCAGTTGCTTTAAGATTTTTGGAAATTTTTCACAAATTATATAATAATCTTGAAAAAAAAAAAAAAAAGTCAATGCCTGATCTCTGAATAATAGCAGGTTTTGCCTGGTTAGTACTTGGATGGAAGACGGCCGGGAAATACCAGTTGCTGTAATATTTTTGGCAATTTTTACTAATTACATAATAATCTTGCAAAAAAAAAAAAAAAAAAGAGTAAATGCCCAATCTTTGAATCTTAGGAGGTATGGACCTGTTTAGTGCTTGGATGGGAGACCGCCTCGGAAAACCAGGTGCTCTAATATTATTGGAAATTTATTACTAATTATATAATAATCTTAAAAAAAAAGAGTCAATGCCCGATCTCTTAATCTTAGCAGGTATTGGCCTGGTTAGTGCTTGGATGGGAGACCGCCTGGGAATACCAGGTGCTTTAAGCTTTAGGGTTTTCTTTCCTACTTATATAATGTACCGGCGATTAGATTGGCTGATCTTTAAATAGCTCTCTCTTTGCAGCAGTCTTCGCTTATGGCCATACCACCCTGGCTATGCCAGATCATGTCTGAGCTCGAAAGCTAAGCAGGTTTGGGCCTGGTTAGTAATTGGATGGGAGACCCCCTGGTAATACCAGTTGCTTTAAGATTTTTGTAAATTTTTCACAAATTATATAATAATCTTGAAAAAAAAAAGAGTCAATGCCCATTCTTTGAATCTTAGCAGTCATGGACCTGTGTAGTGTTTGGATGGGAGACCCCCTGGTAATACCAGGTGCTCTAATATTATTGGAAATTTATTACTAATTATATAATAATCTTAAAAAAAGAGCCAATGCCCGATCTCTTAATCTTAGCAGGTATTGGCCTGGTTAGTGCTTGGATGGGAGACCGCCTCGGAATACCAGGTGCTGTAAGCTTTTGGGTTTTCATTCCTACTTATATAATGTATGGGCGATTTGATTGGCTGATCTTTAAATAGTCCTCTCTTTGCAGTATCCTTCGCTTGCGACCGTAACAACCTGGCTATGCCTGATCTCGTCTGCTCTCGGAAGCTAAGCAGGTTTGGTCCTGTATAATGTACCGGCGATTAGATTGGCTGATCTTTAAATAGCTCTCTCTTTGCAGCAGTCTTCGCTTATGGCCATACCACCCTGGCTATGCCAGATCATGTCTGAGCTCGGAAGCTAAGCAGGTTTGGGCCTGGTTAGTAATTGGATGGGAGACCCCCTGGTAATACCAGTTGCTTTAAGATTTTTGTAAATTTTTCACAAATTATATAATAATCTTGAAAAAAAAAAGAGTCAATGCCCATTCTTTGAATCTTAGCAGTCATGGACCTGTTTAGTGTCTGGATGGGAGACCGCCTCGGAATACCAGGTGCTCTAATATTATTGGAAATTTATTACTAATTATATAATAATCTTAAAAAAAAGAGCCAATGCCCGATCTCTTAATCTTAGCAGGTATTGGCCTGGTTAGTGCTTGGATGGGAGACCGCCTCGGAATACCAGGTGCTGTAAGCTTTTGGGTTTTCATTCCTACTTATATAATGTATGGGCGATTTGATTGGCTGATCTTTAAATAGTCCTCTCTTTGCAGTATCCTTCGCTTGCGACCGTAACAACCTGGCTATGCCTGATCTCGTCTGCTCTCGGAAGCTAAGCAGGTTTGGTCCTGTATAATGTACCGGCGATTAGATTGACTGATCTTTAAATAGCTCTCTCTTTGCAGCAGTCTTCGCTTATGGCCATACCACCCTGGCTATGCCAGATCATGTCTGAGCTCGGAAGCTAAGCAGGTTTGGGCCTGGTTAGTAATTGGATGGGAGACCCCCTGGTAATACCAGTTGCTTTAAGATTTTTGTAAATTTTTCACAAATTATATAATAATCTTGAAAAAAAAAAGAGTCAATGCCCATTCTTTGAATCTTAGCAGTCATGGACCTGTGTAGTGTTTGGATGCTACACCCCCTGGTAATACCAGGTGCTCTAATATTATTGGAAATTTATTAATAATTATATAATAATCTTAAAAAAAAAGAGCCAATGCCCGATCTCTTAATCTTAGCAGGTATTGGCCTGGTTAGTGCTTGGATGGGAGACCGCCTCGGAATACCAGGTGCTGTAAGCTTTTGGATTTTCATTCCTACTTATATAATGTATGGACGATTTGATTGGCTGATCTTTAAATAGTCCTCTCTTTGCAGTATCCTTCGCTTGCGACCGTAACAACCTGGCTATGCCTGATCTCGTCTGCTCTCGGAAGCTAAGCAGGTTTGGTCCTGTATAATGTACCGGCGATTAGATTGGCTGATCTTTAAATAGCTCTCTCTCTGCAGCAGTCTTCGCTTATGGCCATTCCACCCTGGCTATGCCAGATCATGTCTGAGCTCGGAAGCTAAGCAGGTTTCGGCCTGGTTAGTAATTGGATGGGAGACCCCCTGGTAATACCAGTTGCTTTAAGATTTTTGTAAATTTTTCACAAATTATATAATAATCTTGAAAAAAAAAGAGTCAATGCCCATTCTTTGAATCTTAGCAGTCATGGACCTGTGTAGTGTTTGGATGGGAGACACCCTGGTAATACCAGGTGCTCTAATATTATTGGAAATTTATTACTAATTATATAATAATCTTAAAAAAAAAGAGCCAATGCCCGATCTCTTAATCTTAGCAGGTATTGGCCTGGTTAGTGCTTGGATGGGAGACCGCCTCGGAATACCAGGTGCTGTAAGCTTTTGGGTTTTCATTCCTACTTATATAATGTATGGGCGATTTGATTGGCTGATCTTTAAATAGTCCTCTCTTTGAAGTATCCTTCGCTTGCGACCGTAACAACCTGGCTATGCCTGATCTCGTCTGCTCTCGGAAGCTAAGCAGGTTTGGTCCTGTATAATGTACCGGCGATTAGATTGGCTGATCTTTAAATAGCTCTCTCTCTGCAGCAGTCTTCGCTTATGGCCATTCCACCCTGGCTATGCCAGATCATGTCTGAGCTCGGAAGCTAAGCAGGTTTCGGCCTGGTTAGTAATTGGATGGGAGACCCCCTGGTAATACCAGTTGCTTTAAGATTTTTGGAAATTTTTCACAAATTATATAATAATCTTGCAAGAAAAAAAGAAAGGAGTCAATGCCCCATATCTGAATCGTAGCAGGTATGGGCCTGGTTAGTAATTGGATGGGAGACACTGTGGTAATACCAGTTGCTTTAAGATTTTTGGAAATTTTTCACAAATTATATAATAATCTTGAAAAAAAAAAAAAAAAGTCAATGCCTGATCTCTGAATAATAGCAGGTTTTGCCTGGTTAGTACTTGGATGGAAGACGGCCGGGAAATACCAGTTGCTGTAATATTTTTGGCAATTTTTACTAATTACATAATAATCTTGCAAAAAAAAAAAAAAAAAAAGAGTAAATGTTTGAATCTTAGGAGGTATGGACCTGTTTAGTGCTTGGATGGGAGACCGCCTCGGAAAACCAGGTGCTCTAATATTATTGGAAATTTATTACTAATTATATAATAATCTTAAAAAAAAAGAGTCAATGCCCGATCTCTTAATCTTAGCAGGTATTGGCCTGGTTAGTGCTTGGATGGGAGACCGCCTGGGAATACCAGGTGCTTTAAGCTTTAGGGTTTTCTTTCCTACTTATATAATGTACCGGCGATTAGATTGGCTGATCTTTAAATAGCTCTCTCTTTGCAGCAGTCTTCGCTTATGGCCATACCACCCTGGCTATGCCAGATCATGTCTGAGCTCGAAAGCTAAGCAGGTTTGGGCCTGGTTAGTAATTGGATGGGAGACCCCCTGGTAATACCAGTTGCTTTAAGATTTTTGTAAATTTTTCACAAATTATATAATAATTTTGAAAAAAAAAAAGAGTCAATGCCCATTCTTTGAATCTTAGCAGTCATGGACCTGTGTAGTGTTTGGATGGGAGACCCCCTGGTAATACCAGGTGCTCTAATATTATTGGAAATTTATTACTAATTATATAATAATCTTAAAAAAAAAAAAAAAAAAAAAAAAAGAGTCAATGCCCGATCTCTTAATCTTAGCAGGTATTGGCCTGGTTAGTGCTTGGATGGGAGACCGCCTGGGAATACCAGGTGCTTTAAGCTTTAGGGTTTTCTTTCCTACTTATATAATGTACCGGCGATTAGATTGACTGATCTTTAAATAGCTCTCTCTTTGCAGCAGTCTTTGCTTATGGCCATACCACCCTGGCTATGCCAGATCATGTCTGAGCTCGGAAGCTAAGCAGGTTTGGGCCTGGTTAGTAATTGGATGGGAGACCCCCTGGTAATACCAGTTGCTTTAAGATTTTTGTAAATTTTTCACAAATTATATAATAATCTTGAAAAAAAAAGAGTGAATGCCCAATCTTTGAATCTTAGCAGTCATTGACCTGTGTAGTGTTTGGATGGGAGACCCCCTGGTAATACCAGGTGCTCTAATATTATTGGAAATTTATTACTAATTATATAATAATCGTAAAAAAAAAGAGCCAATGCCCGATCTCTTAATCTTAGCAGGTATTGGCCTGGTTAGTGCTTGGATGGGAGACCGCCTCGGAATACCAGGTGCTGTAAGCTTTTGGATTTTCATTCCTACTTATATAATGTATGGGCGATTTGATTGGCTGATCTTTAAATAGTCTTCTCTTTGCAGTATCCTTCGCTTGCGACCGTAACAACCTGGCTATGCCTGATCTCGTCTGCTCTCGGAAGCTAAGCAGGTTTGGTCCTGTATAATGTACCGGCGATTAGATTGGCTGATCTTTAAATAGCTCTCTCTTTGCAGCAGTCTTCGCTTATGGCCATTCCACCCTGGCTATGCCAGATCATGTCTGAGCTCGGAAACTAAGCAGGTTTCGGCCTGGTTAGTAATTGGATGGCAGACCCCCTGGTAATACCAGTTGCTTTAAGATTTTTGGAAATTTTTCACAAATTATATAATAATCTTGCAAGAAAAAAAGAAAGGAGTCAATGCCCCATATCTGAATCTTAGCAGGTATGGGCCTGGTTAGTAATTGGATGGGAGACACCCTGGTAATACCAGTTGCTTTAAGATTTTTGGAAATTTTTCACAAATTATATAATAATCTTAAAAAAAAAAAAAAAAAGTCAATGCCCGATCTCTGAATAATAGCAGGTTTTGCCTGGTTAGTACTTGGATGGAAGACGGCCGGGAAATACCAGTTGCTGTAATATTTTTGGCAATTTTTACTAATTACATAATAATCTTGCAAAAAAAAAAAAAAAAGAGTAAATGCCCAATCTTTGAATCTTAGGAGGTATGGACCTGTTTAGTGCTTGGATGGGAGACCGCCTCGGAATACCAGTTGCTGTAATATTTTTGGAAATTTGTACTAACTATATAATTATCTTGAAACAAAAAGAGTCAATGCCCAATCTTTGAATCTTAGCAGCTATGGACCTGTTTAGTGTTTGGATGGGAGACCGCCTCGGAAAACCAGGTGCTCTAATATTATTGGAAATTCATTACTAATTATATAATAATCTTTAAAAAAAAAAAAAAAAAAAAAAAAAGAGTCAATGCCCGATCTCTTAATCTTAGCAGGTTTGGGCCTGGTTAGTAATTGGATGGGAGACCCCCTGGTAATACCAGTTGCTCTAAGATTTTTGTAAATTTTTCACAAATTATATAATAATCTTGAAAAAAAAAAGAGTCAATGCCCATTCTTTGAATCTTAGCAGTCATGGACCTGTTTAGTGTCTGGATGGGAGACCGCCTCGGAATACCAGGTGCTCTAATATTATTGGAAATTTATTACTAATTATATAATAATCTTAAAAAAAAAAAAAAAAAAAAAAGAGTCAATGCCCGATCTCTTAATCTTAGCAGGTATTGGCCTGGTTAGTGCTTGGATGGGAGACCGCCTGGGAATACCAGGTGCTTTAAGCTTTAGGGTTTTCTTTCCTACTTATATAATGTACCGGCGATTAGATTGACTGATCTTTAAATAGCTCTCTCTTTGCAGCAGTCTTTGCTTATGGCCATACCACCCTGGCTATGCCAGATCATGTCTGAGCTCGGAAGCTAAGCAGGTTTGGGCCTGGTTAGTAATTGGATGGGAGACCCCCTGGTAATACCAGTTGCTTTAAGATTTTTGTAAATTTTTCACAAATTATATAATAATCTTGAAAAAAAAAGAGTGAATGCCCAATCTTTGAATCTTAGCAGTCATTGACCTGTGTAGTGTTTGGATGGGAGACCCCCTGGTAATACCAGGTGCTCTAATATTATTGGAAATTTATTACTAATTATATAATAATCTTAAAAAAAAAGAGCCAATGCCCGATCTCTTAATCTTAGCAGGTATTGGCCTGGTTAGTGCTTGGATGGGAGACCGCCTCGGAATACCAGGTGCTGTAAGCTTTTGGATTTTCATTCCTACTTATATAATGTATGGGCGATTTGATTGGCTGATCTTTAAATAGTCTTCTCTTTGCAGTATCCTTCGCTTGCGACCGTAACAACCTGGCTATGCCTGATCTCGTCTGCTCTCGGAAGCTAAGCAGGTTTGGTCCTGTATAATGTACCGGCGATTAGATTGGCTGATCTTTAAATAGCTCTCTCTTTGCAGCAGTCTTCGCTTATGGCCATTCCACCCTGGCTATGCCAGATCATGTCTGAGCTCGGAAACTAAGCAGGTTTCGGCCTGGTTAGTAATTGGATGGCAGACCCCCTGGTAATACCAGTTGCTTTAAGATTTTTGGAAATTTTTCACAAATTATATAATAATCTTGCAAGAAAAAAAGAAAGGAGTCAATGCCCCATATCTGAATCTTAGCAGGTATGGGCCTGGTTAGTAATTGGATGGGAGACACCCTGGTAATACCAGTTGCTTTAAGATTTTTGGAAATTTTTCACAAATTATATAATAATCTTGAAAAAAAAAAAAAGTCAATGCCTGATCTCTGAATAATAGCAGGTTTTGCCTGGTTAGTACTTGGATGGAAGACGGCCGGGAAATACCAGTTGCTGTAATATTTTTGGCAATTTTTACTAATTACATAATAATCTTGCAAAAAAAAAAAAAAAAGAGTAAATGCCCAATCTTTGAATCTTAGGAGGTATGGACCTGTTTAGTGCTTGGATGGGAGACCGCCTCGGAATACCAGTTGCTGTAATATTTTTGGAAATTTGTACTAACTATATAATTATCTTGAAACAAAAAGAGTCAATGCCCAATCTTTGAATCTTAGCAGCTATGGACCTGTTTAGTGTTTGGATGGGAGACCGCCTCGGAAAACCAGGTGCTCTAATATTATTGGAAATTCATTACTAATTATATAATAATCTTTAAAAAAAAAAAAAAAAAAAAAAAAAGAGTCAATGCCCGATCTCTTAATCTTAGCAGGTTTGGGCCTGGTTAGTAATTGGATGGGAGACCCCCTGGTAATACCAGTTGCTCTAAGATTTTTGTAAATTTTTCACAAATTATATAATAATCTTGAAAAAAAAAAGAGTCAATGCCCATTCTTTGAATCTTAGCAGTCATGGACCTGTTTAGTGTCTGGATGGGAGACCGCCTCGGAATACCAGGTGCTCTAATATTATTGGAAATTTATTACTAATTATATAATAATCTTAAAAAAAAAAAAAAAAAAAAAAAAAGAGTCAATGCCCGATCTCTTAATCTTAGCAGGTATTGGCCTGGTTAGTGCTTGGATGGGAGACCGCCTGGGAATACCAGGTGCTTTAAGCTTTAGGGTTTTCTTTCCTACTTATATAATGTACCGGCGATTAGATTGACTGATCTTTAAATAGCTCTCTCTTTGCAGCAGTCTTTGCTTATGGCCATACCACCCTGGCTATGCCAGATCATGTCTGAGCTCGGAAGCTAAGCAGGTTTGGGCCTGGTTAGTAATTGGATGGGAGACCCCCTGGTAATACCAGTTGCTTTAAGATTTTTGTAAATTTTTCACAAATTATATAATAATCTTGAAAAAAAAAGAGTGAATGCCCAATCTTTGAATCTTAGCAGTCATTGACCTGTGTAGTGTTTGGATGGGAGACCCCCTGGTAATACCAGGTGCTCTAATATTATTGGAAATTTATTACTAATTATATAATAATCGTAAAAAAAAAGAGCCAATGCCCGATCTCTTAATCTTAGCAGGTATTGGCCTGGTTAGTGCTTGGATGGGAGACCGCCTCGGAATACCAGGTGCTGTAAGCTTTTGGATTTTCATTCCTACTTATATAATGTATGGGCGATTTGATTGGCTGATCTTTAAATAGTCTTCTCTTTGCAGTATCCTTCGCTTGCGACCGTAACAACCTGGCTATGCCTGATCTCGTCTGCTCTCGGAAGCTAAGCAGGTTTGGTCCTGTATAATGTACCGGCGATTCGATTGGCTGATCTTTAAATAGCTCTCTCTTTGCAGCAGTCTTCGCTTATGGCCATTCCACCCTGGCTATGCCAGATCATGTCTGAGCTCGGAAACTAAGCAGGTTTCGGCCTGGTTAGTAATTGGATGGCAGACCCCCTGGTAATACCAGTTGCTTTAAGATTTTTGGAAATTTTTCACAAATTATATAATAATCTTGCAAGAAAAAAAGAAAGGAGTCAATGCCCCATATCTGAATCTTAGCAGGTATGGGCCTGGTTAGTAATTGGATGGGAGACACCCTGGTAATACCAGTTGCTTTAAGATTTTTGGAAATTTTTCACAAATTATATAATAATCTTGAAAAAAAAAAAAAAGTCAATGCCCGATCTCTGAATAATAGCAGGTTTTGCCTGGTTAGTACTTGGATGGAAGACGGCCGGGAAATACCAGTTGCTGTAATATTTTTGGCAATTTTTACTAATTACATAATAATCTTGCAACAAAAAAAAAAAAAAAAAAAAGAGTAAATGCCCAATCTTTGAATCTTAGGAGGTATGGACCTGTTTAGTGCTTGGATGGGAGACCGCCTCGGAATACCAGTTGCTGTAATATTTTTGGAAATTTGTACTAATTATATAATTATCTTGAAACAAAAAGAGTCAATGCCCAATCTTTGAATCTTAGCAGCTATGGACCTGTTTAGTGTTTGGATGGGAGACCGCCTCGGAAAACCAGGTGCTCTAATATTATTGGAAATTCATTACTAATTATATAATAATCTTTAAAAAAAAAAAAAAGAGTCAATGCCCGATCTCTTAATCTTAGCAGGTATTGGCCTGGTTAGTGCTTGGATGGGAGACCGCCTGGGAATACCAGGTGCTTTAAGCTTTAGGGTTTTCTTTCCTACTTATATAATGTACCGGCGATTAGACTGACTGATCTTTAAATAGCTCTCTCTTTGCAGCAGTCTTCGCTTATGGCCATACCACCCTGGCTATGCCAGATCATGTCTGAGCTCGGAAGCTAAGCACGTTTGGGCCTGGTTAGTAATTGGATGGGAGACCCCCTGGTAATACCAGTTGCTTTAAGATTTTTGTAAATTTTTCACAAATTATATAATAATCTTGAAAAAAAAAAGAGTGAATGCCCATTCTTTGAATCTTAGCAGTCATTGACCTGTGTAGTGTTTGGATGGGAGACCCCCTGGTAATACCAGGTGCTCTAATATTATTGGAAATGTATTACTAATTATATAATAATCTTAAAAAAAAAAGAGCCAATGCCCGATCTCTTAATCTTAGCAGGTATTGGCCTGGTTAGTGCTTGGATGGGAGACCGCCTGGGAATACCAGGTGCTGTAAGCTTTTGGATTTTCATTCCTACTTATATAATGTATGGGCGATTTGATTGGCTGATCTTTAAATAGTCTTCTCTTTGCAGTATCCTTCGCTTGCGACCGTAACAACCTGGCTATGCCTGATCTCGTCTGCTCTCGGAAGCTAAGCAGGTTTGGTCCTGTATAATGTACCGGCGATTAGATTGGCTGATCTTTAAATAGCTCTCTCTTTGCAGCAGTCTTCGCTTATGGCCATTCCACCCTGGCTATGCCAGATCATGTCTGAGCTCGGAAACTAAGCAGGTTTCGGCCTGGTTAGTAATTGGATGGCAGACCCCCTGGTAATACCAGTTGCTTTAAGATTTTTGGAAATTTTTCACAAATTATATAATAATCTTGCAAGAAAAAATGAAAGGAGTCAATGCCCCATATCTGAATCTTAGCAGGTATGGGCCTGGTTAGTAATTGGATGGGAGACACCCTGGTAATACCAGTTGCTTTAAGATTTTTGGAAATTTTTCACAAATTATATAATAATCTTGAAAAAAAAAAAAAGTCAATGCCCGATCTCTGAATAATAGCAGGTTTTGCCTGGTTAGTACTTGGATGGAAGACGGCCGGGAAATACCAGTTGCTGTAATATTTTTGGCAATTTTTACTAATTACATAATAATCTTGCAAAAAAAAAAAAAAAAAGAGTAAATGCCCAATCTTTGAATCTTAGGAGGTATGGACCTGTTTAGTGCTTGGATGGGAGACCGCCTCGGAATACCAGTTGCTGTAATATTTTTGGAAATTTGTACTAACTATATAATTATCTTGAAACAAAAAGAGTCAATGCCCAATCTTTGAATCTTAGCAGCTATGGACCTGTTTAGTGTTTGGATGGGAGACCGCCTCGGAAAACCAGGTGCTCTAATATTATTGGAAATTCATTACTAATTATATAATAATCTTTAAAAAAAAAAAAAAAAAAAAAGAGTCAATGCCCGATCTCTTAATCTTAGCAGGTATTGGCCTGGTTAGTGCTTGGATGGGAGACCGCCTGGGAATACCAGGTGCTTTAAGCTTTAGGGTTTTCTTTCCTACTTATATAATGTACCGGCGATTAGATTGGCTGATCTTTAAATAGCTCTCTCTTTGCAGCAGTCTTCGCTTATGGCCATACCACCCTGGCTATGCCAGATCATGTCTGAGCTCGAAAGCTAAGCAGGTTTGGGCCTGGTTAGTAATTGGATGGGAGACCCCCTGGTAATACCAGTTGCTTTAAGATTTTTGTAAATTTTTCACAAATTATATAATAATCTTGAAAAAAAAAAGAGTCAATGCCCATTCTTTGAATCTTAGCAGTCATGGACCTGTGTAGTGTTTGGATGGGAGACCCCCTGGTAATACCAGGTGCTCTAATATTATTGGAAATTTATTACTAATTATATAATAATCTTAAAAAAAGAGCCAATGCCCGATCTCTTAATCTTAGCAGGTATTGGCCTGGTTAGTGCTTGGATGGGAGACCGCCTCGGAATACCAGGTGCTGTAAGCTTTTGGGTTTTCATTCCTACTTATATAATGTATGGGCGATTTGATTGGCTGATCTTTAAATAGTCCTCTCTTTGCAGTATCCTTCGCTTGCGACCGTAACAACCTGGCTATGCCTGATCTCGTCTGCTCTCGGAAGCTAAGCAGGTTTGGTCCTGTATAATGTACCGGCGATTAGATTGGCTGATCTTTAAATAGCTCTCTCTTTGCAGCAGTCTTCGCTTATGGCCATACCACCCTGGCTATGCCAGATCATGTCTGAGCTCGGAAGCTAAGCAGGTTTGGGCCTGGTTAGTAATTGGATGGGAGACCCCCTGGTAATACCAGTTGCTTTAAGATTTTTGTAAATTTTTCACAAATTATATAATAATCTTGAAAAAAAAAAGAGTCAATGCCCATTCTTTGAATCTTAGCAGTCATGGACCTGTTTAGTGTCTGGATGGGAGACCGCCTCGGAATACCAGGTGCTCTAATATTATTGGAAATTTATTACTAATTATATAATAATCTTAAAAAAAAGAGCCAATGCCCGATCTCTTAATCTTAGCAGGTATTGGCCTGGTTAGTGCTTGGATGGGAGACCGCCTCGGAATACCAGGTGCTGTAAGCTTTTGGGTTTTCATTCCTACTTATATAATGTATGGGCGATTTGATTGGCTGATCTTTAAATAGTCCTCTCTTTGCAGTATCCTTCGCTTGCGACCGTAACAACCTGGCTATGCCTGATCTCGTCTGCTCTCGGAAGCTAAGCAGGTTTGGTCCTGTATAATGTACCGGCGATTAGATTGACTGATCTTTAAATAGCTCTCTCTTTGCAGCAGTCTTCGCTTATGGCCATACCACCCTGGCTATGCCAGATCATGTCTGAGCTCGGAAGCTAAGCAGGTTTGGGCCTGGTTAGTAATTGGATGGGAGACCCCCTGGTAATACCAGTTGCTTTAAGATTTTTGTAAATTTTTCACAAATTATATAATAATCTTGAAAAAAAAAGAGTCAATGCCCATTCTTTGAATCTTAGCAGTCATGGACCTGTGTAGTGTTTGGATGCTACACCCCCTGGTAATACCAGGTGCTCTAATATTATTGGAAATTTATTAATAATTATATAATAATCTTAAAAAAAAAGAGCCAATGCCCGATCTCTTAATCTTAGCAGGTATTGGCCTGGTTAGTGCTTGGATGGGAGACCGCCTCGGAATACCAGGTGCTGTAAGCTTTTGGATTTTCATTCCTACTTATATAATGTATGGACGATTTGATTGGCTGATCTTTAAATAGTCCTCTCTTTGCAGTATCCTTCGCTTGCGACCGTAACAACCTGGCTATGCCTGATCTCGTCTGCTCTCGGAAGCTAAGCAGGTTTGGTCCTGTATAATGTACCGGCGATTAGATTGGCTGATCTTTAAATAGCTCTCTCTCTGCAGCAGTCTTCGCTTATGGCCATTCCACCCTGGCTATGCCAGATCATGTCTGAGCTCGGAAGCTAAGCAGGTTTCGGCCTGGTTAGTAATTGGATGGGAGACCCCCTGGTAATACCAGTTGCTTTAAGATTTTTGTAAATTTTTCACAAATTATATAATAATCTTGAAAAAAAAAGAGTCAATGCCCATTCTTTGAATCTTAGCAGTCATGGACCTGTGTAGTGTTTGGATGGGAGACACCCTGGTAATACCAGGTGCTCTAATATTATTGGAAATTTATTACTAATTATATAATAATCTTAAAAAAAAAGAGCCAATGCCCGATCTCTTAATCTTAGCAGGTATTGGCCTGGTTAGTGCTTGGATGGGAGACCGCCTCGGAATACCAGGTGCTGTAAGCTTTTGGGTTTTCATTCCTACTTATATAATGTATGGGCGATTTGATTGGCTGATCTTTAAATAGTCCTCTCTTTGAAGTATCCTTCGCTTGCGACCGTAACAACCTGGCTATGCCTGATCTCGTCTGCTCTCGGAAGCTAAGCAGGTTTGGTCCTGTATAATGTACCGGCGATTAGATTGGCTGATCTTTAAATAGCTCTCTCTCTGCAGCAGTCTTCGCTTATGGCCATTCCACCCTGGCTATGCCAGATCATGTCTGAGCTCGGAAGCTAAGCAGGTTTCGGCCTGGTTAGTAATTGGATGGGAGACCCCCTGGTAATACCAGTTGCTTTAAGATTTTTGGAAATTTTTCACAAATTATATAATAATCTTGCAAGAAAAAAAGAAAGGAGTCAATGCCCCATATCTGAATCGTAGCAGGTATGGGCCTGGTTAGTAATTGGATGGGAGACACTGTGGTAATACCAGTTGCTTTAAGATTTTTGGAAATTTTTCACAAATTATATAATAATCTTGAAAAAAAAAAAAAAAAGTCAATGCCTGATCTCTGAATAATAGCAGGTTTTGCCTGGTTAGTACTTGGATGGAAGACGGCCGGGAAATACCAGTTGCTGTAATATTTTTGGCAATTTTTACTAATTACATAATAATCTTGCAAAAAAAACAAAAAAAAAAGAGTAAATGTTTGAATCTTAGGAGGTATGGACCTGTTTAGTGCTTGGATGGGAGACCGCCTCGGAAAACCAGGTGCTCTAATATTATTGGAAATTTATTACTAATTATATAATAATCTTAAAAAAAAAGAGTCAATGCCCGATCTCTTAATCTTAGCAGGTATTGGCCTGGTTAGTGCTTGGATGGGAGACCGCCTGGGAATACCAGGTGCTTTAAGCTTTAGGGTTTTCTTTCCTACTTATATAATGTACCGGCGATTAGATTGGCTGATCTTTAAATAGCTCTCTCTTTGCAGCAGTCTTCGCTTATGGCCATACCACCCTGGCTATGCCAGATCATGTCTGAGCTCGAAAGCTAAGCAGGTTTGGGCCTGGTTAGTAATTGGATGGGAGACCCCCTGGTAATACCAGTTGCTTTAAGATTTTTGTAAATTTTTCACAAATTATATAATAATTTTGAAAAAAAAAAAGAGTCAATGCCCATTCTTTGAATCTTAGCAGTCATGGACCTGTGTAGTGTTTGGATGGGAGACCCCCTGGTAATACCAGGTGCTCTAATATTATTGGAAATTTATTACTAATTATATAATAATCTTAAAAAAAAAGAGCCAATGCCCGATCTCTTAATCTTAGCAGGTATTGGCCTGGTTAGTGCTTGGATGGGAGACCGCCTGGGAATACCAGGTGCTGTAAGCTTTTGGGTTTTCATTCCTACTTATATAATGTATGGGCGATTTGATTGGCTGATCTTTAAATAGTCCTCTCTTTGCAGTATCCTTCGCTTGCGACCGTAACAACCTGGCTATGCCTGATCTCGTCTGCTCTCGGAAGCTAAGCAGGTTTGGTCCTGTATAATGTACCGGCGATTAGATTGGCTGATCTTTAAATAGCTCTCTCTTTGCAGCAGTCTTCGCTTATGGCCATACCACCCTGGCTATGCCAGATCATGTCTGAGCTCGGAAGCTAAGCAGGTTTGGGCCTGGTTAGTAATTGGATGGGAGACCCCCTGGTAATACCAGTTTTTTTAAGATTTTTGTAAATTTTTCACAAATTATATAATAATCTTGAAAAAAAAAAAGAGTCAATGCCCATTCTTTGAATCTTAGCAGTCATGGACCTGTTTAGTGTCTGGATGGGAGACCACCTCGGAATACCAGGTGCTCTAATATTATTGGAAATTTTTTTACTAATTATATAATAATCTTAAAAAAAAAAAAAAAAAAAAAAGAGTCAATGCCCGATCTCTTAATCTTAGCAGGTATTGGCCTGGTTAGTGCTTGGATGGGAGACCGCCTGGGAATACCAGGTGCTTTAAGCTTTAGGGTTTTCTTTCCTACTTATATAATGTACCGGCGATTAGATTGACTGATCTTTAAATAGCTCTCTCTTTGCAGCAGTCTTCGCTTATGGCCATACCACCCTGGCTATGCCAGATCATGTCTGAGCTCGGAAACTAAGCAGGTTTCGGCCTGGTTAGTAATTGGATGGGAGACCCCCTGGTAATACCAGTTGCTTTAAGATTTTTGGAAATTTTTCACAAATTATATAATAATCTTGCAAGAAAAAAAGAAAGGAGTCAATGCCCCATATCTGAATCTTAGCAGGTATGGGCCTGGTTAGTAATTGGATGGGAGACCCCCTGGTAATACCAGTTGCTTTAAGATTTTTGGAAATTTTTCACAAATTATATAATAATCTTGCAAGAAAAAAAGAAAGGAGTCAATGCCCCATATCTGAATCTTAGCAGGTATGGGCCTGGTTAGTAATTGGATGGGAGACACTGTGGTAATACCAGTTGCTTTAAGATTTTTGGAAATTTTTCACAAATTATATAATAATCTTGAAAAAAAAAAAAAAAAGTCAATGCCCGATCTCTGAATAATAGCAGGTTTTGCCTGGTTAGTACTTGGATGGAAGACGGCCGGGAAATACCAGTTGCTGTAATATTTTTGGCAATTTTTACTAATTACATAATAATCTTGCAAAAAAAAAAAAAAAAAAAGAGTAAATGCCCAATCTTTGAATCTTAGGAGGTATGGACCTGTTTAGTGCTTGGATGGGAGACCGCCTCGGAATACCATTTGCTGTAATATTTTTGGAAATTTGTACTAATTATATAATTATCTTGAAACAAGAAGAGTCAATGCCCAATCTTTGAATCTTAGCAGCTATGGACCTGTTTAGTGTTTGGATGGGAGACCGCCTCGGAAAACCAGGTGCTCTAATATTATTGGAAATTTATTACTAATTATATAATAATCTTTAAAAAAAAAAAAAAAAAAAAAAAAAAAAGAGTCAATGCCCGATCTCTTAATCTTAGCAGGTATTGGCCTGGTTAGTGCTTGGATGGGAGACCGCCTGGGAATACCAGGTGCTTTAAGCTTTAGGGTTTTCTTTCCTACTTATATAATGTACCGGCGATTAGATTGACTGATCTTTAAATAGCTCTCTCTTTGCAGCAGTCTTCGCTTATGGCCATACCACCCTCGCTATGCCAGATCATGTCTGAGCTCGGAAGCTAAGCAGGTTTGGGCCTGGTTAGTAATTGGATGGGAGACCCCCTGGTAATACCAGTTGCTCTAAGATTTTTGTAAATTTTTCACAAATTATATAATAATCTTGAAAAAAAAAAGAGTCAATGCCCATTCTTTGAATCTTAGCAGTCATGGACCTGTTTAGTGTCTGGATGGGAGACCGCCTCGGAATACCAGGTGCTCTAATATTATTGGAAATTTATTACTAATTATAAAATAATCTTAAAAAAAAAAAAAAAAAAAAAAGAGTCAATGCCCGATCTCTTAATCTTAGCAGGTATTGGCCTGGTTAGTGCTTGGATGGGAGACCGCCTGGGAATACCAGGTGCTTTAAGCTTTAGGGTTTTCTTTCCTACTTATATAATGTACCGGCGATTAGATTGACTGATCTTTAAATAGCTCTCTCTTTGCAGCAGTCTTTGCTTATGGCCATACCACCCTGGCTATGCCAGATCATGTCTGAGCTCGGAAGCTAAGCAGGTTTGGGCCTGGTTAGTAATTGGATGGGAGACCCCCTGGTAATACCAGTTGCTTTAAGATTTTTGTAAATTTTTCACAAATTATATAATAATCTTGAAAAAAAAAGAGTGAATGCCCAATCTTTGAATCTTAGCAGTCATTGACCTGTGTAGTGTTTGGATGGGAGACCCCCTGGTAATACCAGGTGCTCTAATATTATTGGAAATTTATTACTAATTATATAATAATCTTAAAAAAAAAGAGCCAATGCCCGATCTCTTAATCTTAGCAGGTATTGGCCTGGTTAGTGCTTGGATGGGAGACCGCCTCGGAATACCAGGTGCTGTAAGCTTTTGGATTTTCATTCCTACTTATATAATGTATGGGCGATTTGATTGGCTGATCTTTAAATAGTCTTCTCTTTGCAGTATCCTTCGCTTGCGACCGTAACAACCTGGCTATGCCTGATCTCGTCTGCTCTCGGAAGCTAAGCAGGTTTGGTCCTGTATAATGTACCGGCGATTAGATTGGCTGATCTTTAAATAGCTCTCTCTTTGCAGCAGTCTTCGCTTATGGCCATTCCACCCTGGCTATGCCAGATCATGTCTGAGCTCGGAAACTAAGCAGGTTTCGGCCTGGTTAGTAATTGGATGGCAGACCCCCTGGTAATACCAGTTGCTTTAAGATTTTTGGAAATTTTTCACAAATTATATAATAATCTTGCAAGAAAAAAAGAAAGGAGTCAATGCCCCATATCTGAATCTTAGCAGGTATGGGCCTGGTTAGTAATTGGATGGGAGACACCCTGGTAATACCAGTTGCTTTAAGATTTTTGGAAATTTTTCACAAATTATATAATAATCTTAAAAAAAAAAAAAAAAAGTCAATGCCCGATCTCTGAATAATAGCAGGTTTTGCCTGGTTAGTACTTGGATGGAAGACGGCCGGGAAATACCAGTTGCTGTAATATTTTTGGCAATTTTTACTAATTACATAATAATCTTGCAAAAAAAAAAAAAAAAGAGTAAATGCCCAATCTTTGAATCTTAGGAGGTATGGACCTGTTTAGTGCTTGGATGGGAGACCGCCTCGGAATACCAGTTGCTGTAATATTTTTGGAAATTTGTACTAACTATATAATTATCTTGAAACAAAAAGAGTCAATGCCCAATCTTTGAATCTTAGCAGCTATGGACCTGTTTAGTGTTTGGATGGGAGACCGCCTCGGAAAACCAGGTGCTCTAATATTATTGGAAATTCATTACTAATTATATAATAATCTTTAAAAAAAAAAAAAAAAAAAAAAAAAGAGTCAATGCCCGATCTCTTAATCTTAGCAGGTTTGGGCCTGGTTAGTAATTGGATGGGAGACCCCCTGGTAATACCAGTTGCTCTAAGATTTTTGTAAATTTTTCACAAATTATATAATAATCTTGAAACAAAAAAGAGTCAATGCCCATTCTTTGAATCTTAGCAGTCATGGACCTGTTTAGTGTCTGGATGGGAGACCGCCTCGGAATACCAGGTGCTCTAATATTATTGGAAATTTATTACTAATTATATAATAATCTTAAAAAAAAAAAAAAAAAAAAAAGAGTCAATGCCCGATCTCTTAATCTTAGCAGGTATTGGCCTGGTTAGTGCTTGGATGGGAGACCGCCTGGGAATACCAGGTGCTTTAAGCTTTAGGGTTTTCTTTCCTACTTATATAATGTACCGGCGATTAGATTGACTGATCTTTAAATAGCTCTCTCTTTGCAGCAGTCTTTGCTTATGGCCATACCACCCTGGCTATGCCAGATCATGTCTGAGCTCGGAAGCTAAGCAGGTTTGGGCCTGGTTAGTAATTGGATGGGAGACCCCCTGGTAATACCAGTTGCTTTAAGATTTTTGTAAATTTTTCACAAATTATATAATAATCTTGAAAAAAAAAGAGTGAATGCCCAATCTTTGAATCTTAGCAGTCATTGACCTGTGTAGTGTTTGGATGGGAGACACCCTGGTAATACCAGGTGCTCTAATATTATTGGAAATTTATTACTAATTATATAATAATCTTAAAAAAAAAGAGCCAATGCCCGATCTCTTAATCTTAGCAGGTATTGGCCTGGTTAGTGCTTGGATGGGAGACCGCCTCGGAATACCAGGTGCTGTAAGCTTTTGGATTTTCATTCCTACTTATATAATGTATGGGCGATTTGATTGGCTGATCTTTAAATAGTCTTCTCTTTGCAGTATCCTTCGCTTGCGACCGTAACAACCTGGCTATGCCTGATCTCGTCTGCTCTCGGAAGCTAAGCAGGTTTGGTCCTGTATAATGTACCGGCGATTAGATTGGCTGATCTTTAAATAGCTCTCTCTTTGCAGCAGTCTTCGCTTATGGCCATTCCACCCTGGCTATGCCAGATCATGTCTGAGCTCGGAAACTAAGCAGGTTTCGGCCTGGTTAGTAATTGGATGGCAGACCCCCTGGTAATACCAGTTGCTTTAAGATTTTTGGAAATTTTTCACAAATTATATAATAATCTTGCAAGAAAAAAAGAAAGGAGTCAATGCCCCATATCTGAATCTTAGCAGGTATGGGCCTGGTTAGTAATTGGATGGGAGACACCCTGGTAATACCAGTTGCTTTAAGATTTTTGGAAATTTTTCACAAATTATATAATAATCTTGAAAAAAAAAAAAAGTCAATGCCTGATCTCTGAATAATAGCAGGTTTTGCCTGGTTAGTACTTGGATGGAAGACGGCCGGGAAATACCAGTTGCTGTAATATTTTTGGCAATTTTTACTAATTACATAATAATCTTGCAAAAAAAAAAAAAAAAGAGTAAATGCCCAATCTTTGAATCTTAGGAGGTATGGACCTGTTTAGTGCTTGGATGGGAGACCGCCTCGGAATACCAGTTGCTGTAATATTTTTGGAAATTTGTACTAACTATATAATTATCTTGAAACAAAAAGAGTCAATGCCCAATCTTTGAATCTTAGCAGCTATGGACCTGTTTAGTGTTTGGATGGGAGACCGCCTCGGAAAACCAGGTGCTCTAATATTATTGGAAATTCATTACTAATTATATAATAATCTTTAAAAAAAAAAAAAAAAAAAAAAAAAGAGTCAATGCCCGATCTCTTAATCTTAGCAGGTTTGGGCCTGGTTAGTAATTGGATGGGAGACCCCCTGGTAATACCAGTTGCTCTAAGATTTTTGTAAATTTTTCACAAATTATATAATAATCTTGAAAAAAAAAAGAGTCAATGCCCATTCTTTGAATCTTAGCAGTCATGGACCTGTTTAGTGTCTGGATGGGAGACCGCCTCGGAATACCAGGTGCTCTAATATTATTGGAAATTTATTACTAATTATATAATAATCTTAAAAAAAAAAAAAAAAAAAAAAAAAGAGTCAATGCCCGATCTCTTAATCTTAGCAGGTATTGGCCTGGTTAGTGCTTGGATGGGAGACCGCCTGGGAATACCAGGTGCTTTAAGCTTTAGGGTTTTCTTTCCTACTTATATAATGTACCGGCGATTAGATTGACTGATCTTTAAATAGCTCTCTCTTTGCAGCAGTCTTTGCTTATGGCCATACCACCCTGGCTATGCCAGATCATGTCTGAGCTCGGAAGCTAAGCAGGTTTGGGCCTGGTTAGTAATTGGATGGGAGACCCCCTGGTAATACCAGTTGCTTTAAGATTTTTGTAAATTTTTCACAAATTATATAATAATCTTGAAAAAAAAAGAGTGAATGCCCAATCTTTGAATCTTAGCAGTCATTGACCTGTGTAGTGTTTGGATGGGAGACCCCCTGGTAATACCAGGTGCTCTAATATTATTGGAAATTTATTACTAATTATATAATAATCGTAAAAAAAAAGAGCCAATGCCCGATCTCTTAATCTTAGCAGGTATTGGCCTGGTTAGTGCTTGGATGGGAGACCGCCTCGGAATACCAGGTGCTGTAAGCTTTTGGATTTTCATTCCTACTTATATAATGTATGGGCGATTTGATTGGCTGATCTTTAAATAGTCTTCTCTTTGCAGTATCCTTCGCTTGCGACCGTAACAACCTGGCTATGCCTGATCTCGTCTGCTCTCGGAAGCTAAGCAGGTTTGGTCCTGTATAATGTACCGGCGATTAGATTGGCTGATCTTTAAATAGCTCTCTCTTTGCAGCAGTCTTCGCTTATGGCCATTCCACCCTGGCTATGCCAGATCATGTCTGAGCTCGGAAACTAAGCAGGTTTCGGCCTGGTTAGTAATTGGATGGCAGACCCCCTGGTAATACCAGTTGCTTTAAGATTTTTGGAAATTTTTCACAAATTATATAATAATCTTGCAAGAAAAAAAGAAAGGAGTCAATGCCCCATATCTGAATCTTAGCAGGTATGGGCCTGGTTAGTAATTGGATGGGAGACACCCTGGTAATACCAGTTGCTTTAAGATTTTTGGAAATTTTTCACAAATTATATAATAATCTTGAAAAAAAAAAAAAAGTCAATGCCCGATCTCTGAATAATAGCAGGTTTTGCCTGGTTAGTACTTGGATGGAAGACGGCCGGGAAATACCAGTTGCTGTAATATTTTTGGCAATTTTTACTAATTACATAATAATCTTGCAACAAAAAAAAAAAAAAAAAAAAGAGTAAATGCCCAATCTTTGAATCTTAGGAGGTATGGACCTGTTTAGTGCTTGGATGGGAGACCGCCTCGGAATACCAGTTGCTGTAATATTTTTGGAAATTTGTACTAATTATATAATTATCTTGAAACAAAAAGAGTCAATGCCCAATCTTTGAATCTTAGCAGCTATGGACCTGTTTAGTGTTTGGATGGGAGACCGCCTCGGAAAACCAGGTGCTCTAATATTATTGGAAATTCATTACTAATTATATAATAATCTTTAAAAAAAAAAAAAAAAAAAAAAAAAGAGTCAATGCCCGATCTCTTAATCTTAGCAGGTATTGGCCTGGTTAGTGCTTGGATGGGAGACCGCCTGGGAATACCAGGTGCTTTAAGCTTTAGGGTTTTCTTTCCTACTTATATAATGTACCGGCGATTAGACTGACTGATCTTTAAATAGCTCTCTCTTTGCAGCAGTCTTCGCTTATGGCCATACCACCCTGGCTATGCCAGATCATGTCTGAGCTCGGAAGCTAAGCACGTTTGGGCCTGGTTAGTAATTGGATGGGAGACCCCCTGGTAATACCAGTTGCTTTAAGATTTTTGTAAATTTTTCACAAATTATATAATAATCTTGAAAAAAAAAAGAGTGAATGCCCATTCTTTGAATCTTAGCAGTCATTGACCTGTGTAGTGTTTGGATGGGAGACCCCCTGGTAATACCAGGTGCTCTAATATTATTGGAAATGTATTACTAATTATATAATAATCTTAAAAAAAAAAGAGCCAATGCCCGATCTCTTAATCTTAGCAGGTATTGGCCTGGTTAGTGCTTGGATGGGAGACCGCCTCGGAATACCAGGTGCTGTAAGCTTTTGGATTTTCATTCCTACTTATATAATGTATGGGCGATTTGATTGGCTGATCTTTAAATAGTCTTCTCTTTGCAGTATCCTTCGCTTGCGACCGTAACAACCTGGCTATGCCTGATCTCGTCTGCTCTCGGAAGCTAAGCAGGTTTGGTCCTGTATAATGTACCGGCGATTAGATTGGCTGATCTTTAAATAGCTCTCTCTTTGCAGCAGTCTTCGCTTATGGCCATTCCACCCTGGCTATGCCAGATCATGTCTGAGCTCGGAAACTAAGCAGGTTTCGGCCTGGTTAGTAATTGGATGGCAGACCCCCTGGTAATACCAGTTGCTTTAAGATTTTTGGAAATTTTTCACAAATTATATAATAATCTTGCAAGAAAAAAAGAAAGGAGTCAATGCCCCATATCTGAATCTTAGCAGGTATGGGCCTGGTTAGTAATTGGATGGGAGACACCCTGGTAATACCAGTTGCTTTAAGATTTTTGGAAATTTTTCACAAATTATATAATAATCTTGAAAAAAAAAAAAAGTCAATGCCCGATCTCTGAATAATAGCAGGTTTTGCCTGGTTAGTACTTGGATGGAAGACGGCCGGGAAATACCAGTTGCTGTAATATTTTTGGCAATTTTTACTAATTACATAATAATCTTGCAAAAAAAAAAAAAAAAAGAGTAAATGCCCAATCTTTGAATCTTAGGAGGTATGGACCTGTTTAGTGCTTGGATGGGAGACCGCCTCGGAATACCAGTTGCTGTAATATTTTTGGAAATTTGTACTAACTATATAATTATCTTGAAACAAAAAGAGTCAATGCCCAATCTTTGAATCTTAGCAGCTATGGACCTGTTTAGTGTTTGGATGGGAGACCGCCTCGGAAAACCAGGTGCTCTAATATTATTGGAAATTCATTACTAATTATATAATAATCTTTAAAAAAAAAAAAAAAAAAAAAAAAAGAGTCAATGCCCGATCTCTTAATCTTAGCAGGTATTGGCCTGGTTAGTGCTTGGATGGGAGACCGCCTGGGAATACCAGGTGCTTTAAGCTTTAGGGTTTTCTTTCCTACTTATATAATGTACCGGCGATTAGACTGACTGATCTTTAAATAGCTCTCTCTTTGCAGCAGTCTTCGCTTATGGCCATACCACCCTGGCTATGCCAGATCATGTCTGAGCTCGGAAGCTAAGCACGTTTGGGCCTGGTTAGTAATTGGATGGGAGACCCCCTGGTAATACCAGTTGCTTTAAGATTTTTGTAAATTTTTCACAAATTATATAATAATCTTGAAAAAAAAAAGAGTGAATGCCCATTCTTTGAATCTTAGCAGTCATTGACCTGTGTAGTGTTTGGATGGGAGACCCCCTGGTAATACCAGGTGCTCTAATATTATTGGAAATGTATTACTAATTATATAATAATCTTAAAAAAAAAAGAGCCAATGCCCGATCTCTTAATCTTAGCAGGTATTGGCCTGGTTAGTGCTTGGATGGGAGACCGCCTCGGAATACCAGGTGCTGTAAGCTTTTGGATTTTCATTCCTACTTATATAATGTATGGGCGATTTGATTGGCTGATCTTTAAATAGTCTTCTCTTTGCAGTATCCTTCGCTTGCGACCGTAACAACCTGGCTATGCCTGATCTCGTCTGCTCTCGGAAGCTAAGCAGGTTTGGTCCTGTATAATGTACCGGCGATTAGATTGGCTGATCTTTAAATAGCTCTCTCTTTGCAGCAGTCTTCGCTTATGGCCATTCCACCCTGGCTATGCCAGATCATGTCTGAGCTCGGAAACTAAGCAGGTTTCGGCCTGGTTAGTAATTGGATGGCAGACCCCCTGGTAATACCAGTTGCTTTAAGATTTTTGGAAATTTTTCACAAATTATATAATAATCTTGCAAGAAAAAAAGAAAGGAGTCAATGCCCCATATCTGAATCTTAGCAGGTATGGGCCTGGTTAGTAATTGGATGGGAGACACCCTGGTAATACCAGTTGCTTTAAGATTTTTGGAAATTTTTCACAAATTATATAATAATCTTGAAAAAAAAAAAAAGTCAATGCCCGATCTCTGAATAATAGCAGGTTTTGCCTGGTTAGTACTTGGATGGAAGACGGCCGGGAAATACCAGTTGCTGTAATATTTTTGGCAATTTTTACTAATTACATAATAATCTTGCAAAAAAAAAAAAAAAAAGAGTAAATGCCCAATCTTTGAATCTTAGGAGGTATGGACCTGTTTAGTGCTTGGATGGGAGACCGCCTCGGAATACCAGTTGCTGTAATATTTTTGGAAATTTGTACTAACTATATAATTATCTTGAAACAAAAAGAGTCAATGCCCAATCTTTGAATCTTAGCAGCTATGGACCTGTTTAGTGTTTGGATGGGAGACCGCCTCGGAAAACCAGGTGCTCTAATATTATTGGAAATTCATTACTAATTATATAATAATCTTTAAAAAAAAAAAAAAAAAAAAAAAAAAAAGAGTCAATGCCCGATCTCTTAATCTTAGCAGGTTTGGGCCTGGTTAGTAATTGGATGGGAGACCCCCTGGTAATACCAGTTGCTCTAAGATTTTTGTAAATTTTTCACAAATTATATAATAATCTTGAAAAAAAAAAGAGTCAATGCCCATTCTTTGAATCTTAGCAGTCATGGACCTGTTTAGTGTCTGGATGGGAGACCGCCTCGGAATACCAGGTGCTCTAATATTATTGGAAATTTATTACTAATTATATATAGGGGTGTGCATTGGCACTGCCCTCACGATTCGATTCGATTACGATTCACCAGGTAACGATTCGATTCAATTCGATTCTACGATGCATTGCGATGCATCAAAATTCTACTGCACACAAGGCAAATTTTTCATCAGTCATGAGGCAAAACAAGCAGATATTAAACAACAGATTTTATTGGCTGCTATGTGTCTCCTGTATCTTTGACATAAAAGTTATTAAATTAAATTAAATGTAATAAAATAAAATAAAATGTAATTAAATAAAATGTACTAAATCAAATTAAATGGTACAGGGTATTGGATATGGCATTTTCATACCTGAAAATGAAAACAATCAAAATCACTGCTTTCAGTGCTTTTTTTTTTTTTTTTACACATCTTGACGGAGATGACAGGGCACTTCCTGAAGTCCTGTGCAAATATTAAAATAATAAGTAACACTATTTTAACAACAACCACCCAGGAATAAAAATATTCAGTGCAACAACACACAGTAACCACTTATTACTGTGAAACTTTTTTCAAGTAGTTAAGTAAAGTGCAAATTATTCTCAACAAAACAGCAGCTTAGCAGCTATATGACAATGACAATTATATATGCCTGCCCCCTGATCCTACCATCACATCAGCTGCATACAATCGGTAGCTTATACCGGGGCTCAATTGTTTCAAGCATGTGGCAAAACCCCACATTTTCTACCACAGAATAGGGTCGTAGATCCTTCGCTATAAAACATGCCACCGATCGTGTGATCCTCTTTGCTCTCTGGAAGTTGTGTGGCAATGTTGATCAGGATACCAATGATCAACATGGTTCGTGAAGTTAGCTGTATTGCCAACGTGCTTAATTTTAGTGTGGCAGATTTTACACACCGCGTAAGACGTGTCTAGTGTCCCATTCACTTCATAAAATCCGAAATGTGCCCAGATGTCCGCTTTCCAAGCTTTGGGCGCGTTTTTTATAATCCGTCTATCACGGTCATCTCCCTCCGCCTCAGCCATCTTGCTTGTTGTTGTTGTTATTCTCCCGGAACCGGAAGTATTTAAACTTCACAACTTTTTTGTCCGCCAGAAAATAAACAGTGACATAATCGATTATGGCACTTTGCCGCATCGATGCTGAATCGTTCATGCCCCGCATCGCGATGCATTGCCGAATCGATTATTGTTGACACCCCTAATTATATAATAATCTTAAAAAAAAAAAAAAAAAAAAAAAGAGTCAATGCCCGATCTCTTAATCTTAGCAGGTATTGGCCTGGTTAGTGCTTGGATGGGAGACCGCTTGGGAATACCAGGTGCTTTAAGCTTTAGGGTTTTCTTTCCTACTTATATAATGTACCGGCGATTAGATTGACTGATCTTTAAATAGCTCTCTCTTTGCAGCAGTCTTTGCTTATGGCCATACCACCCTGGCTATGCCAGATCATGTCTGAGCTCGGAAGCTAAGCAGGTTTGGGCCTGGTTAGTAATTGGATGGGAGACCCCCTGGTAATACCAGTTGCTTTAAGATTTTTGTAAATTTTTCACAAATTATATAATAATCTTGAAAAAAAAAGAGTGAATGCCCAATCTTTGAATCTTAGCAGTCATTGACCTGTGTAGTGTTTGGATGGGAGACCCCCTGGTAATACCAGGTGCTCTAATATTATTGGAAATTTATTACTAATTATATAATAATCGTAAAAAAAAAGAGCCAATGCCCGATCTCTTAATCTTAGCAGGTATTGGCCTGGTTAGTGCTTGGATGGGAGACCGCCTCGGAATACCAGGTGCTGTAAGCTTTTGGATTTTCATTCCTACTTATATAATGTATGGGCGATTTGATTGGCTGATCTTTAAATAGTCTTCTCTTTGCAGTATCCTTCGCTTGCGACCGTAACAACCTGGCTATGCCTGATCTCGTCTGCTCTCGGAAGCTAAGCAGGTTTGGTCCTGTATAATGTACCGGCGATTAGATTGGCTGATCTTTAAATAGCTCTCTCTTTGCAGCAGTCTTCGCTTATGGCCATTCCACCCTGGCTATGCCAGATCATGTCTGAGCTCGGAAACTAAGCAGGTTTCGGCCTGGTTAGTAATTGGATGGCAGACCCCCTGGTAATACCAGTTGCTTTAAGATTTTTGGAAATTTTTCACAAATTATATAATAATCTTGCAAGAAAAAAAGAAAGGAGTCAATGCCCCATATCTGAATCTTAGCAGGTATGGGCCTGGTTAGTAATTGGATGGGAGACACCCTGGTAATACCAGTTGCTTTAAGATTTTTGGAAATTTTTCACAAATTATATAATAATCTTGAAAAAAAAAAAAAAGTCAATGCCCGATCTCTGAATAATAGCAGGTTTTGCCTGGTTAGTACTTGGATGGAAGACGGCCGGGAAATA
The DNA here is from genome assembly GCF_023724105.1 of Carassius gibelio. Classification (NCBI taxonomy): domain Eukaryota; kingdom Metazoa; phylum Chordata; class Actinopteri; order Cypriniformes; family Cyprinidae; genus Carassius; species Carassius gibelio. The sequence continues at coordinate 355,446 of NC_068373.1, forward strand.
CCAGTTGCTGTAATATTTTTGGCAATTTTTACTAATTACATAATAATCTTGCAACAAAAAAAAAAAAAAAAAAAAGAGTAAATGCCCAATCTTTGAATCTTAGGAGGTATGGACCTGTTTAGTGCTTGGATGGGAGACCGCCTCGGAATACCAGTTGCTGTAATATTTTTGGAAATTTGTACTAATTATATAATTATCTTGAAACAAAAAGAGTCAATGCCCAATCTTTGAATCTTAGCAGCTATGGACCTGTTTAGTGTTTGGATGGGAGACCGCCTCGGAAAACCAGGTGCTCTAATATTATTGGAAATTCATTACTAATTATATAATAATCTTTAAAAAAAAAAAAAAAAAAAAAAAAAGAGTCAATGCCCGATCTCTTAATCTTAGCAGGTATTGGCCTGGTTAGTGCTTGGATGGGAGACCGCCTGGGAATACCAGGTGCTTTAAGCTTTAGGGTTTTCTTTCCTACTTATATAATGTACCGGCGATTAGACTGACTGATCTTTAAATAGCTCTCTCTTTGCAGCAGTCTTCGCTTATGGCCATACCACCCTGGCTATGCCAGATCATGTCTGAGCTCGGAAGCTAAGCACGTTTGGGCCTGGTTAGTAATTGGATGGGAGACCCCCTGGTAATACCAGTTGCTTTAAGATTTTTGTAAATTTTTCACAAATTATATAATAATCTTGAAAAAAAAAAGAGTCAATGCCCATTCTTTGAATCTTAGCAGTCATGGACCTGTTTAGTGTCTGGATGGGAGACCGCCTCGGAATACCAGGTGCTCTAATATTATTGGAAATTTATTACTAATTATATAATAATCTTAAAAAAAAGAGCCAATGCCCGATCTCTTAATCTTAGCAGGTATTGGCCTGGTTAGTGCTTGGATGGGAGACCGCCTGGGAATACCAGGTGCTTTAAGCTTTAGGGTTTTCTTTCCTACTTATATAATGTACCGGCGATTAGATTGGCTGATCTTTAAATAGCTCTCTCTTTGCAGCAGTCTTCGCTTATGGCCATACCAACCTGGCGGCGATAGAGAGTGATTGCGAAGGTGTGTCTGATTGCAGTTGGAAGAGAAAGGCTCTTCTAAAGCTTTATTTTGTATTTTACTTTTTTCTGTTTATTCTGTGGGAGGAGATTTGGGTTTGTTTTGGGAAAAAAGCCCACGTTTAAGCTCCAAGCAGTTTATCTGCTTGGAGGCAAGCTTTTGTTTGTGCTTTTTTGTTTACAAAAATGGATGGACCACATGGTAAAGATCTGGCAATGGCAGGAGGACTAGAAGAACGTTTGGAACCACATGGAGCAGATAGATCATCAAGAGAGGCAAATGGAGGAAATATGGATCATGGAGCACAGAGGGGAATCAAGCAAAGAGTGGATTATCTGAAAGAAGCAACGGTGGTGTTGGACTTAAAAGGAAATAAGGAGGTAAAAGCTGTGGATATCATTAAAGTAGTTTCAGAGAAGATTGGATTTGGTAAATTGCTGGCAGTGAGACCAAAGTATGGGGAGGAATATGAGTTGACTGTGGAAGATGCAGAACTTTGTGATGTATTATTGGATGGAATGGAAATAAAAGGTCAATTCTTCGAAATAAGGAGGCTGGAGGTAAAGGAACATATTGTGTCTTTTCTTCACTTGCCTGCATACTTGGAGGATGAAGTGATTGAGAACAAATTGAAGTTTTGGGGAGTTAATCCAATGACAAAAATAAAGAGAAGAGTCTATCCTGGAACAAACATTGCTGATGGAACGAGGTATGTGAAGGTTAAATTTCCAAAAGAGGTAACATCACTACCCTATAGTGCTAAATTTGAAACGGCAGATGGCACTCAGTACTTTAGGGTCATACATGATGGACAGCAAAAACTATGTCGGATGTGTATGCAGCCAGGACACATTTTCAGGGACTGTCCTGATTTCAAATGTTATGAATGCTTTGAGCAAGGGCATTTCGCGAAAGACTGTAAAGCTGATAAATGTCTGGATTGTGGGAAAGTATTCATAAGGTGTGACTGTGAAAGTGAACATGAAGAAGAGACAAATGATAAAACTGAACACGGTGAACCAGAGGAGAATATGGAGAGTATGGAAAGAGTCATAAATGAGGGAGAGGAAGATGGGTCTCTGAATGATAGTAAAAGTCAGGAGCAGGAAAAGGGGGGGGGTAAGGAGTTGGAGAGAAGAGAGGGGTTTGAAATGGTGGAACATATGATAGAGGGGTGTAGGGGTCCGGTGGATGTTATAATAAAAGAAAGACAGGAGGAAAAAAAGGAGAAGGAGCAAGTAGAGGAATGCATAGAAGTAAATTTGGAGGAGCTGAGGAGGGGAATGAAGAGAGGAATATTGGACACCAAAACATATGTAGGAGAAAGTAGAGAAAAAGGACAGAGAAGGAGAAGAAACTCAGGTACAAATGAAGATGGAGTTTTAATGGAGAATGTGGGAGAAAAGTATGAAAAATGAATGTTTTGTTGTTAATGGCTCTTTGTTTTGTTTCAATCAATGTGAGGGGTTTAACAAAAATTGATAAATTTGGGAAAATGAAAGCGCTATGCAAAAAAGCTGATGTGATATTATTACAAGAAACATTTTGGAAAGATGAAATGATTGAATGTTTTAAAAGAAGTTGGAGAGGAGGAATTTATTATAACAATGGTGGGGGGATTGGGAAAGGCGTTGCGGTTTTATGTAAAAGACACATGAATGATGATGTTGAAATCATATATCGGGATAATGGAGGGAAATGTATTATTGTGAAAATGGTTATAGGAGGGGAAAATGTTTTTGTGTGTAATGTACATGCGCCAAATGAAGAGGCAGAAAAGAAAATGTTTTTTAAGGATTTAAATGGTCAGATGGAGAAATGGGAAAATATTATTGTAATGGGAGATTTTAATACAGTTTTTAGTAGACTGGATATAGCGAATGATATGGTTTACGGGGAACAATGCTAGAGTTCTGCAATGCTTTAAAGAACATATGATAAATATGCCTGGATAATTAGGATTGTAAGTATAAGCGTATAATGGAGGGTGAAATTCAATAATGAATATAGAATGAGTGAATATGATAATGATGTGACACGCATTGGAATTTATGTATATGTCAAATGTGAAATTATTGAATAAAAAAAAAAAAAAAAAAAAAAAAAAAAGCTATGCCAGATCATGTCTGAGCTCGGAAGCTAAGCAGGTTTGGGCCTGGTTAGTAATTGGATGGGAGACCCCCTGGTAATACCAGTTGCTCTAAGATTTTTGTAAATTTTTCACAAATTATATAATAATCTTGAAAAAAAAAAGAGTCAATGCCCATTCTTTGAATCTTAGCAGTCATGGACCTGTTTAGTGTCTGGATGGGAGACCGCCTCGGAATACCAGGTGCTCTAATATTATTGGAAATTTATTACTAATTATATAATAATCTTAAAAAAAAAAGAGCCAATGCCCGATCTCTTAATCTTAGCAGGTATTGGCCTGGTTAGTGCTTGGATGGGAGACCGCCTCGGAATACCAGGTGCTGTAAGCTTTTGGATTTTCATTCCTACTTATATAATGTATGGGCGATTTGATTGGCTGATCTTTAAATAGTCTTCTCTTTGCAGTATCCTTCGCTTGCGACCGTAACAACCTGGCTATGCCTGATCTCGTCTGCTCTCGGAAGCTAAGCAGGTTTGGTCCTGTATAATGTACCGGCGATTAGATTGGCTGATCTTTAAATAGCTCTCTCTTTGCAGCAGTCTTCGCTTATGGCCATTCCACCCTGGCTATGCCAGATCATGTCTGAGCTCGGAAACTAAGCAGGTTTCGGCCTGGTTAGTAATTGGATGGCAGACCCCCTGGTAATACCAGTTGCTTTAAGATTTTTGGAAATTTTTCACAAATTATATAATAATCTTGCAAGAAAAAAAGAAAGGAGTCAATGCCCCATATCTGAATCTTAGCAGGTATGGGCCTGGTTAGTAATTGGATGGGAGACACCCTGGTAATACCAGTTGCTTTAAGATTTTTGGAAATTTTTCACAAATTATATAATAATCTTGAAAAAAAAAAAAGTCAATGCCCGATCTCTGAATAATAGCAGGTTTTGCCTGGTTAGTACTTGGATGGAAGACGGCCGGGAAATACCAGTTGCTGTAATATTTTTGGCAATTTTTACTAATTACATAATAATCTTGCAACAAAAAAAAAAAAAGAGTAAATGCCCAATCTTTGAATTTTAGGAGGTATGGACCTGTTTAGTGCTTGGATGGGAGACCGCCTCGGAATACCAGTTGCTGTAATATTTTTGGAAATTTGTACTAATTATATAATTATCTTGAAACAAAAAGAGTCAATGCCCAATCTTTGAATCTTAGCAGCTATGGACCTGTTTAGTGTTTGGATGGGAGACCGCCTCGGAAAACCAGGTGCTCTAATATTATTGGAAATTCATTACTAATTATATAATAATCTTTAAAAAAAAAAAAAAAAAAAAAAAAAAAGAGTCAATGCCCGATCTCTTAATCTTAGCAGGTATTGGCCTGGTTAGTGCTTGGATGGGAGACCGCCTGGGAATACCAGGTGCTTTAAGCTTTAGGGTTTTCTTTCCTACTTATATAATGTACCGGCGATTAGATTGGCTGATCTTTAAATAGCTCTCTCTTTGCAGCAGTCTTCGCTTATGGCCATACCACCCTGGCTATGCCAGATCATGTCTGAGCTCGGAAGCTAAGCAGGTTTGGGCCTGGTTAGTAATTGGATGGGACATCCCCTGGTAATACCAGTTGCTCTAAGATTTTTGTAAATTTTTCACAAATTATATAATAATCTTGAAAAAAAAAAAAAAAGTCAATGCCCGATCTCTGAATAATAGCAGGTTTTGCCTGGTTAGTACTTGGATGGAAGACGGCCGGGAAATACCAGTTGCTGTAATATTTTTGGCAATTTTTACTAATTACATAATAATCTTGCAAAAAAAAAAAAAAAAAGAGTAAATGCCCAATCTTTGAATCTTAGGAGGTATGGACCTGTTTAGTGCTTGGATGGGAGACCGCCTCGGAATACCAGTTGCTGTAATATTTTTGGAAATTTGTACTAATTATATAATTATCTTGAAACAAAAAGAGTCAATGCCCAATCTTTGAATCTTAGCAGCTATGGACCTGTTTAGTGTTTGGATGGGAGACCGCCTCGGAAAACCAGGTGCTCTAATATTATTGGAAATTCATTACTAATTATATAATAATCTTTAAAAAAAAAAAAAAAAAAAAAAAAAGAGTCAATGCCCGATCTCTTAATCTTAGCAGGTATTGGCCTGGTTAGTGCTTGGATGGGAGACCGCCTGGGAATACCAGGTGCTTTAAGCTTTAGGGTTTTCTTTCCTACTTATATAATGTACCGGCGATTAGACTGACTGATCTTTAAATAGCTCTCTCTTTGCAGCAGTCTTCGCTTATGGCCATACCACCCTGGCTATGCCAGATCATGTCTGAGCTCGGAAGCTAAGCACGTTTGGGCCTGGTTAGTAATTGGATGGGAGACCCCCTGGTAATACCAGTTGCTTTAAGATTTTTGTAAATTTTTCACAAATTATATAATAATCTTGAAAAAAAAAAGAGTGAATGCCCATTCTTTGAATCTTAGCAGTCATTGACCTGTGTAGTGTTTGGATGGGAGATCCCCTGGTAATACCAGGTGCTCTAATATTATTGGAAATGTATTACTAATTATATAATAATCTTAAAAAAAAAAGAGCCAATGCCCGATCTCTTAATCTTAGCAGGTATTGGCCTGGTTAGTGCTTGGATGGGAGACCGCCTCGGAATACCAGGTGCTGTAAGCTTTTGGATTTTCATTCCTACTTATATAATGTATGGGCGATTTGATTGGCTGATCTTTAAATAGTCTTCTCTTTGCAGTATCCTTCGCTTGCGACCGTAACAACCTGGCTATGCCTGATCTCGTCTGCTCTCGGAAGCTAAGCAGGTTTGGTCCTGTATAATGTACCGGCGATTAGATTGGCTGATCTTTAAATAGCTCTCTCTTTGCAGCAGTCTTCGCTTATGGCCATTCCACCCTGGCTATGCCAGATCATGTCTGAGCTCGGAAACTAAGCAGGTTTCGGCCTGGTTAGTAATTGGATGGCAGACCCCCTGGTAATACCAGTTGCTTTAAGATTTTTGGAAATTTTTCACAAATTATATAATAATCTTGCAAGAAAAAAAGAAAGGAGTCAATGCCCCATATCTGAATCTTAGCAGGTATGGGCCTGGTTAGTAATTGGATGGGAGACACCCTGGTAATACCAGTTGCTTTAAGATTTTTGGAAATTTTTCACAAATTATATAATAATCTTGAAAAAAAAAAAAAGTCAATGCCCGATCTCTGAATAATAGCAGGTTTTGCCTGGTTAGTACTTGGATGGAAGACGGCCGGGAAATACCAGTTGCTGTAATATTTTTGGCAATTTTTACTAATTACATAATAATCTTGAAAAAAAAAAAAAAAAAAGAGTAAATGCCCAATCTTTGAATCTTAGGAGGTATGGACCTGTTTAGTGCTTGGATGGGAGACCGCCTCGGAATACCAGTTGCTGTAATATTTTTGGAAATTTGTACTAACTATATAATTATCTTGAAACAAAAAGAGTCAATGCCCAATCTTTGAATCTTAGCAGCTATGGACCTGTTTAGTGTTTGGATGGGAGACCGCCTCGGAAAACCAGGTGCTCTAATATTATTGGAAATTCATTACTAATTATATAATAATCTTTAAAAAAAAAAAAAAAAAAAAAAAAAAAAAGAGTCAATGCCCGATCTCTTAATCTTAGCAGGTTTGGGCCTGGTTAGTAATTGGATGGGAGACCCCCTGGTAATACCAGTTGCTCTAAGATTTTTGTAAATTTTTCACAAATTATATAATAATCTTGAAAAAAAAAAGAGTCAATGCCCATTCTTTGAATCTTAGCAGTCATGGACCTGTTTAGTGTCTGGATGGGAGACCGCCTCGGAATACCAGGTGCTCTAATATTATTGGATATTTATTACTAATTATATAATAATCTTAAAAAAAAGAGCCAATGCCCGATCTCTTAATCTTAGCAGGTATTGGCCTGGTTAGTGCTTGGATGGGAGACCGCCTGGGAATACCAGGTGCTTTAAGCTTTAGGGTTTTCTTTCCTACTTATATAATGTACCGGCGATTAGATTGGCTGATCTTTAAATAGCTCTCTCTTTGCAGCAGTCTTCGCTTATGGCCATACCAACCTGGCGGCGATAGAGAGTGATTGCGAAGGTGTGTCTGATTGCAGTTGGAAGAGAAAGGCTCTTCTAAAGCTTTATTTTGTATTTTACTTTTTTCTGTTTATTCTGTGGGAGGAGATTTGGGTTTGTTTTGGGAAAAAAGCCCACGTTTAAGCTCCAAGCAGTTTATCTGCTTGGAGGCAAGCTTTTGTTTGTGCTTTTTTGTTTACAAAAATGGATGGACCACATGGTAAAGATCTGGCAATGGCAGGAGGACTAGAAGAACGTTTGGAACCACATGGAGCAGATAGATCATCAAGAGAGGCAAATGGAGGAAATATGGATCATGGAGCACAGAGGGGAATCAAGCAAAGAGTGGATTATCTGAAAGAAGCAACGGTGGTGTTGGACTTAAAAGGAAATAAGGAGGTAAAAGCTGTGGATATCATTAAAGTAGTTTCAGAGAAGATTGGATTTGGTAAATTGCTGGCAGTGAGACCAAAGTATGGGGAGGAATATGAGTTGACTGTGGAAGATGCAGAACTTTGTGATGTATTATTGGATGGAATGGAAATAAAAGGTCAATTCTTCGAAATAAGGAGGCTGGAGGTAAAGGAACATATTGTGTCTTTTCTTCACTTGCCTGCATACTTGGAGGATGAAGTGATTGAGAACAAATTGAAGTTTTGGGGAGTTAATCCAATGACAAAAATAAAGAGAAGAGTCTATCCTGGAACAAACATTGCTGATGGAACGAGGTATGTGAAGGTTAAATTTCCAAAAGAGGTAACATCACTACCCTATAGTGCTAAATTTGAAACGGCAGATGGCACTCAGTACTTTAGGGTCATACATGATGGACAGCAAAAACTATGTCGGATGTGTATGCAGCCAGGACACATTTTCAGGGACTGTCCTGATTTCAAATGTTATGAATGCTTTGAGCAAGGGCATTTCGCGAAAGACTGTAAAGCTGATAAATGTCTGGATTGTGGGAAAGTATTCATAAGGTGTGACTGTGAAAGTGAACATGAAGAAGAGACAAATGATAAAACTGAACACGGTGAACCAGAGGAGAATATGGAGAGTATGGAAAGAGTCATAAATGAGGGAGAGGAAGATGGGTCTCTGAATGATAGTAAAAGTCAGGAGCAGGAAAAGGGGGGGGATAAGGAGTTGGAGAGAAGAGAGGGGTTTGAAATGGTGGAACATATGATAGAGGGGTGTAGGGGTCCGGTGGATGTTATAATAAAAGAAAGACAGGAGGAAAAAAAGGAGAAGGAGCAAGTAGAGGAATGCATAGAAGTAAATTTGGAGGAGCTGAGGAGGGGAATGAAGAGAGGAATATTGGACACCAAAACATATGTAGGAGAAAGTAGAGAAAAAGGACAGAGAAGGAGAAGAAACT
>NC_068373.1:364581-392972 GCF_023724105.1 Carassius gibelio
GTTTATTCAATTTTTCTTCTCCGTCCATACAGACGTTGAGATGTGTACTTTTAGAGTAATATACCCCTTAACCACATCTAAACCTTAACCTACCATCGGTTTTTCTTCACACACCCCTGAGAAAAACAGCCCGTGTGGCTGTAGCCCGGGTTTGGGATTTTTTACAGAGCCTAAAAAAATATTTTAGACTGGCGTTGGCTTTCTGTGGGGAAGTGTTGGCTGTTGTGTGTGATTTGGGGGTGTGCTTGTGACTCTTGGCGGCCGGTGGGACTCAGGACCGTGCACAACCGTTTTCGAATCCTTCGGGATTCGGATTCTGGATTTTCCTTCACCTAACCAAGCCAGTGCCGGGTTCCTATGGACCTCGAGTTCCCTGTACTCACCTGAATTATGCACAAAGGTGCCTACTTACCTGCTGCAAGTGCCTGCTGATCGACATTATTCGCCTAGTACCTGTAAAAAATTAAAAAACAACAATACAGTTTATTAGTGTGTGAAAGAAACAATTCATGAAGCATCATACAATGCTGAAGGTGGTTATCGGTTGCTATAGGTTGCGAGGTGAGAAGCCCCGCCCTCCTGGCACATAAATGCTGGAGCGAGCTGGGTCAGAGTCATTTTGTCATTGAATTCGCCTGATGAGAACACTGTGGGAAGGTTCGAAACGCGTCGCGACAGACCTGAATGACAAAATTTGAAGACATTTAAAAATAAACAGCCGGCATCATTAGGGTGGTGATGCGTCTGAGCACAATATATGTTTATTCAATTTTTCTTCTCCGTCCATACAGACGTTGAGATGTGTACTTTTAGAGTAATATACCCCTTAACCACATCTAAACCTTAACCTACCATCGGTTTTTCTTCACACACCCCTGAGAAAAACAGCCCGTGTGGCTGTAGCCCGGGTTTGGGATTTTTTACAGAGCCTAAAAAAATATTTTAGACTGGCGTTGGCTTTCTGTGGGGAAGTGTTGGCTGTTGTGTGTGTGATTTGGGGGTGTGCTTGTGACTCTTGGCGGCCGGTGGGACTCAGGACCGTGCACAACCGTTTTCGAATCCTTCGGGATTCGGATTCTGGATTTTCCTTCACCTAACCAAGCCAGTGCCGGGTTCCTATGGACCTCGAGTTCCCTGTACTCACCTGAATTATGCACAAAGGTGCCTACTTACCTGCTGCAAGTGCCTGCTGATCGACATTATTCGCCTAGTACCTGTAAAAAATTAAAAAACAACAATACAGTTTATTAGTGTGTGAAAGAAACAATTCATGAAGCATCATACAATGCTGAAGGTGGTTATCGGTTGCTATTGGTTGCGAGGTGAGAAGCCCCGCCCTCCTGGCACATAAATGCTGGAGCGAGCTGGGTCAGAGTCATTTTGTCATTGAATTCGCCTGATGAGAACACTGTGGGAAGGTTCGAAACGCGTCGCGACAGACCTGAATGACAAAATTTGAAGACATTTAAAAATAAACAGCCGGCATCATTAGGGTGGTGATGCGTCTGAGCACAATATATGTTTATTCAATTTTTCTTCTCCGTCCATACAGACGTTGAGATGTGTACTTTTAGAGTAATATACCCCTTAACCACATCTAAACCTTAACCTACCATCGGTTTTTCTTCACACACCCCTGAGAAAAACAGCCCGTGTGGCTGTAGCCCGGGTTTGGGATTTTTTACAGAGCCTAAAAAAATATTTTAGACTGGCGTTGGCTTTCTGTGGGGAAGTGTTGGCTGTTGTGTGTGATTTGGGGGTGTGCTTGTGACTCTTGGCGGGCCGGTGGGACTCAGGACCGTGCACAACCGTTTTCGAATCCTTCGGGATTCGGATTCTGGATTTTCCTTCACCTAACCAAGCCAGTGCCGGGTTCCTATGGACCTCGAGTTCCCTGTACTCACCTGAATTATGCACAAAGGTGCCTACTTACCTGCTGCAAGTGCCTGCTGATCGACATTATTCGCCTAGTACCTGTAAAAAATTAAAAAACAACAATACAGTTTATTAGTGTGTGAAAGAAACAATTCATGAAGCATCATACAATGCTGAAGGTGGTTATCGGTTGCTATTGGTTGCGAGGTGAGAAGCCCCGCCCTCCTGGCACATAAATGCTGGAGCGAGCTGGGTCAGAGTCATTTTGTCATTGAATTCGCCTGATGAGAACACTGTGGGAAGGTTCGAAACGCGTCGCGACAGACCTGAATGACAAAATTTGAAGACATTTAAAAATAAACAGCCGGCATCATTAGGGTGGTGATGCGTCTGAGCACAATATATGTTTATTCAATTTTTCTTCTCCGTCCATACAGACGTTGAGATGTGTACTTTTAGAGTAATATACCCCTTAACCACATCTAAACCTTAACCTACCATCGGTTTTTCTTCACACACCCCTGAGAAAAACAGCCCGTGTGGCTGTAGCCCGGGTTTGGGATTTTTTACAGAGCCTAAAAAAATATTTTAGACTGGCGTTGGCTTTCTGTGGGGAAGTGTTGGCTGTTGTGTGTGTGATTTGGGGGTGTGCTTGTGACTCTTGGCGGCCGGTGGGACTCAGGACCGTGCACAACCGTTTTCGAATCCTTCGGGATTCGGATTCTGGATTTTCCTTCACCTAACCAAGCCAGTGCCGGGTTCCTATGGACCTCGAGTTCCCTGTACTCACCTGAATTATGCACAAAGGTGCCTACTTACCTGCTGCAAGTGCCTGCTGATCGACATTATTCGCCTAGTACCTGTAAAAAATTAAAAAACAACAATACAGTTTATTAGTGTGTGAAAGAAACAATTCATGAAGCATCATACAATGCTGAAGGTGGTTATCGGTTGCTATTGGTTGCGAGGTGAGAAGCCCCGCCCTCCTGGCACATAAATGCTGGAGCGAGCTGGGTCAGAGTCATTTTGTCATTGAATTCGCCTGATGAGAACACTGTGGGAAGGTTCGAAACGCGTCGCGACAGACCTGAATGACAAAATTTGAAGACATTTAAAAATAAACAGCCGGCATCATTAGGGTGGTGATGCGTCTGAGCACAATATATGTTTATTCAATTTTTCTTCTCCGTCCATACAGACGTTGAGATGTGTACTTTTAGAGTAATATACCCCTTAACCACATCTAAACCTTAACCTACCATCGGTTTTTCTTCACACACCCCTGAGAAAAACAGCCCGTGTGGCTGTAGCCCGGGTTTGGGATTTTTTACAGAGCCTAAAAAAATATTTTAGACTGGCGTTGGCTTTCTGTGGGGAAGTGTTGGCTGTTGTGTGTGATTTGGGGGTGTGCTTGTGACTCTTGGCGGCCGGTGGGACTCAGGACCGTGCACAACCGTTTTCGAATCCTTCGGGATTCGGATTCTGGATTTTCCTTCACCTAACCAAGCCAGTGCCGGGTTCCTATGGACCTCGAGTTCCCTGTACTCACCTGAATTATGCACAAAGGTGCCTACTTACCTGCTGCAAGTGCCTGCTGATCGACATTATTCGCCTAGTACCTGTAAAAAATTAAAAAACAACAATACAGTTTATTAGTGTGTGAAAGAAACAATTCATGAAGCATCATACAATGCTGAAGGTGGTTATCGGTTGCTATTGGTTGCGAGGTGAGAAGCCCCGCCCTCCTGGCACATAAATGCTGGAGCGAGCTGGGTCAGAGTCATTTTGTCATTGAATTCGCCTGATGAGAACACTGTGGGAAGGTTCGAAACGCGTCGCGACAGACCTGAATGACAAAATTTGAAGACATTTAAAAATAAACAGCCGGCATCATTAGGGTGGTGATGCGTCTGAGCACAATATATGTTTATTCAATTTTTCTTCTCCGTCCATACAGACGTCGTTGAGATGTGTACTTTTAGAGTAATATACCCCTTAACCACATCTAAACCTTAACCTACCATCGGTTTTTCTTCACACACCCCTGAGAAAAACAGCCCGTGTGGCTGTAGCCCGGGTTTGGGATTTTTTACAGAGCCTAAAAAAATATTTTAGACTGGCGTTGGCTTTCTGTGGGGAAGTGTTGGCTGTTGTGTGTGTGATTTGGGGGTGTGCTTGTGACTCTTGGCGGCCGGTGGGACTCAGGACCGTGCACAACCGTTTTCGAATCCTTCGGGATTCGGATTCTGGATTTTCCTTCACCTAACCAAGCCAGTGCCGGGTTTCCTATGGACCTCGAGTTCCCTGTACTCACCTGAATTATGCACAAAGGTGCCTACTTACCTGCTGCAAGTGCCTGCTGATCGACATTATTCGCCTAGTACCTGTAAAAAATTAAAAAACAACAATACAGTTTATTAGTGTGTGAAAGAAACAATTCATGAAGCATCATACAATGCTGAAGGTGGTTATCGGTTGCTATTGGTTGCGAGGTGAGAAGCCCCGCCCTCCTGGCACATAAATGCTGGAGCGAGCTGGGGTCAGAGTCATTTTGTCATTGAATTCGCCTGATGAGAACACTGTGGGAAGGTTCGAAACGCGTCGCGACAGACCTGAATGACAAAATTTGAAGACATTTAAAAATAAACAGCCGGCATCATTAGGGTGGTGATGCGTCTGAGCACAATATATGTTTATTCAATTTTTCTTCTCCGTCCATACAGACGTTGAGATGTGTACTTTTAGAGTAATATACCCCTTAACCACATCTAAACCTTAACCTAACCATCGGTTTTTCTTCACACACCCCTGAGAAAAACAGCCCGTGTGGCTGTAGCCCGGGTTTGGGATTTTTTACAGAGCCTAAAAAAATATTTTAGACTGGCGTTGGCTTTCTGTGGGGAAGTGTTGGCTGTTGTGTGTGATTTGGGGGTGTGCTTGTGACTCTTGGCGGCCGGTGGGACTCAGGACCGTGCACAACCGTTTTCGAATCCTTCGGGATTCGGATTCTGGATTTTCCTTCACCTAACCAAGCCAGTGCCCGGGTTCCTATGGACCTCGAGTTCCCTGTACTCACCTGAATTATGCACAAAGGTGCCTACTTACCTGCTGCAAGTGCCTGCTGATCGACATTATTCGCCTAGTAACCTGTAAAAAATTAAAAAACAACAATACAGTTTATTAGTGTGTGAAAGAAACAATTCATGAAGCATCATACAATGCTGAAGGTGGTTATCGGTTGCTATTGGTTGCGAGGTGAGAAGCCCCGCCCTCCTGGCACATAAATGCTGGAGCGAGCTGGGTCAGAGTCATTTTGTCATTGAATTCGCCAGACCTGAATGACAAAATTTGAAGACATTTAAAAATAAACCAGCCGGCATCATTAGGGTGGTGATGCGTCTGAGCACAATATATGTTTATTCAATTTTTCTTCTCCGTCCATACAGACGTTGAGATGTGTACTTTTAGAGTAATATACCCCTTAACCACATCTAAACCTTAACCTACCATCGGTTTTTCTTCACACACCCCTGAGAAAAACAGCCCGTGTGGCTGTAGCCCGGGTTTGGGATTTTTTACAGAGCCTAAAAAAATATTTTAGACTGGCGTTGGCTTTCTGTGGGGAAGTGTTGGCTGTTGTGTGTGATTTGGGGGTGTGCTTGTGACTCTTGGCGGCCGGTGGGACTCAGGACCGTGCACAACCGTTTTCGAATCCTTCGGGATTCGGATTCTGGATTTTCCTTCACCTAACCAAGCCAGTGCCGGGTTCCTATGGACCTCGAGTTCCCTGTACTCACCTGAATTATGCACAAAGGTGCCTACTTACCTGCTGCAAGTGCCTGCTGATCGACATTATTCGCCTAGTACCTGTAAAAAATTAAAAAACAACAATACAGTTTATTAGTGTGTGAAAGAAACAATTCATGAAGCATCATACAATGCTGAAGGTGGTTATCGGTTGCTATTGGTTGCGAGGTGAGAAGCCCCGCCCTCCTGGCACATAAATGCTGGAGCGAGCTGGGTCAGAGTCATTTTGTCATTGAATTCGCCTGATGAGAACACTGTGGGAAGGTTCGAAACGCGTCGCGACAGACCTGAATGACAAAATTTGAAGACATTTAAAAATAAACAGCCGGCATCATTAGGGTGGTGATGCGTCTGAGCACAATATATGTTTATTCAATTTTTCTTCTCCGTCCATACAGACGTTGAGGATGTGTACTTTTAGAGTAATATACCCCTTAACCCACATCTAAACCTTAACCTACCATCGGTTTTTCTTCACACACCCCTGAGAAAAACAGCCCGTGTGGCTGTAGCCCGGGTTTGGGATTTTTTACAGAGCCTAAAAAAATATTTTAGACTGGCGTTGGCTTTCTGTGGGGAAGTGTTGGCTGTTGTGTGTGTGATTTGGGGGTGTGCTTGTGACTCTTGGCGGCCGGTGGGACTCAGGACCGTGCACAACCGTTTTCGAATCCTTCGGGATTCGGATTCTGGATTTTCCTTCACCTAACCAAGCCAGTGCCGGGTTCCTATGGACCTCGAGTTCCCTGTACTCACCTGAATTATGCACAAAGGTGCCTACTTACCTGCTGCAAGTGCCTGCTGATCGACATTATTCGCCTAGTACCTGTAAAAAATTAAAAAACAACAATACAGTTTATTAGTGTGTGAAAGAAACAATTCATGAAGCATCATACAATGCTGAAGGTGGTTATCGGTTGCTATTGGTTGCGAGGTGAGAAGCCCCGCCCTCCTGGCACATAAATGCTGGAGCGAGCTGGGTCAGAGTCATTTTGTCATTGAATTCGCCTGATGAGAACACTGTGGGAAGGTTCGAAACGCGTCGCGACAGACCTGAATGACAAAATTTGAAGACATTTAAAATAAACAGCCGGCATCATTAGGGTGGTGATGCGTCTGAGCACAATATATGTTTATTCAATTTTTCTTCTCCGTCCATACAGACGTTGAGATGTGTACTTTTAGAGTAATATACCCTTAACCACATCTAAACCTTAACCTACCATCGGTTTTTCTTCACACACCCCTGAGAAAAACAGCCCGTGTGGCTGTAGCCCGGGTTTGGGATTTTTTACAGAGCCTAAAAAAATATTTTAGACTGGCGTTGGCTTTCTGTGGGGAAGTGTTGCTGTTGTGTGTGTGATTTGGGGGTGTGCTTGTGACTCTTGGCGGCCGGTGGGACTCAGGACCGTGCACAACCGTTTTCGAATCCTTCGGGATTCGGATTCTGGATTTTCCTTCACCTAACCAAGCCAGTGCCGGGTTCCTATGGACCTCGAGTTCCCTGTACTCACCTGAATTATGCACAAAGGTGCCTACTTACCTGCTGCAAGTGCCTGCTGATCGACATTATTCGCCTAGTACCTGTAAAAAATTAAAAAACAACAATACAGTTTATTAGTGTGTGAAAGAAAACAATTCATGAAGCATCATACAATGCTGAAGGTGGTTATCGGTTGCTATTGGTTGCGAGGTGAGAAGCCCCGCCCTCCTGGCACATAAATGCTGGAGCGAGCTGGGTCAGAGTCATTTTGTCATTGAATTCGCCTGATGAGAACACTGTGGGAAGGTTCGAAACGCGTCGCGACAGACCTGAATGACAAAATTTGAAGACATTTAAAAATAAACAGCCGGCATCATTAGGGTGGTGATGCGTCTGAGCACAATATATGTTTATTCAATTTTTCTTCTCCGTCCATACAGACGTTGAGATGTGTACTTTTAGAGTAATATACCCCTTAACCACATCTAAACCTTAACCTACCATCGGTTTTTCTTCACACACCCCTGAGAAAAACAGCCCGTGTGGCTGTAGCCCGGGTTTGGGATTTTTTTACAGAGCCTAAAAAAATATTTTAGACTGGCGTTGGCTTTCTGTGGGGAAGTGTTGGCTGTTGTGTGTGATTTGGGGGTGTGCTTGTGACTCTTGGCGGCCGGTGGGACTCAGGGACCGTGCACAACCGTTTTCGAATCCTTCGGGATTCGGATTCTGGATTTTCCTTCACCTAACCAAGCCAGTGCCCGGGTTCCTATGGACCTCGAGTTCCCTGTACTCACCTGAATTATGCACAAAGGTGCCTACTTACCTGCTGCAAGTGCCTGCTGATCGACATTATTCGCCTAGTACCTGTAAAAAATTAAAAAACAACAATACAGTTTATTAGTGTGTGAAAGAAACAATTCATGAAGCATCATACAATGCTGAAGGTGGTTATCGGTTGCTATTGGTTGCGAGGTGAGAAGCCCCGCCCTCCTGGCACATAAATGCTGGAGCGAGCTGGGTCAGAGTCATTTTGTCATTGAATTCGCCTGATGAGAACACTGTGGGAAGGTTCGAAACGCGTCGCGACAGACCTGAATGACAAAATTTGAAGACATTTAAAAATAAACAGCCGGCATCATTAGGGTGGTGATGCGTCTGAGCACAATATATGTTTATTCAATTTTTCTTCTCCGTCCATACAGACGTTGAGATGTGTACTTTTAGAGTAATATACCCCTTAACCACATCTAAACCTTAACCTACCATCGGTTTTTCTTCACACACCCTGAGAAAAACAGCCCGTGTGGCTGTAGCCCGGGTTTGGGATTTTTTACAGAGCCTAAAAAAATATTTTAGACTGGCGTTGGCTTTCTGTGGGGAAGTGTTGGCTGTTGTGTGTGTGATTTGGGGGTGTGCTTGTGACTCTTGGCGGCCGGTGGGGACTCAGGACCGTGCACAACCGTTTTCGAATCCTTCGGGATTCGGATTCTGGATTTTCCTTCACCTAACCAAGCCAGTGCCGGGTTCCTATGGACCTCGAGTTCCCTGTACTCACCTGAATTATGCACAAAGGTGCCTACTTACCTGCTGCAAGTGCCTGCTGATCGACATTATTTCGCCTAGTACCTGTAAAAAATTAAAAAACAACAATACAGTTTATTAGTGTGTGAAAGAAACAATTCATGAAGCATCATACAATGCTGAAGGTGGTTATCGGTTGCTATTGGTTGCGAGGTGAGAAGCCCCGCCCTCCTGGCACATAAATGCTGGAGCGAGCTGGGTCAGAGTCATTTTGTCATTGAATTCGCCTGATGAGAACACTGTGGGAAGGTTCGAAACGCGTCGCGACAGACCTGAATGACAAAATTTGAAGACATTTAAAATAAACAGCCGGCATCATTAGGGTGGTGATGCGTCTGAGCACAATATATGTTTATTCAATTTTTCTTCTCCGTCCATACAGACGTTGAGATGTGTACTTTTAGAGTAATATACCCCTTAACCACATCTAAACCTTAACCTACCATCGGTTTTTCTTCACACACCCCCTGAGAAAAACAGCCCGTGTGGCTGTAGCCCGGGTTTGGGATTTTTTACAGAGCCTAAAAAAATATTTTAGACTGGCGTTGGCTTTCTGTGGGGAAGTGTTGGCTGTTGTGTGTGTGATTTGGGGGTGTGCTTGTGACTCTTGGCGGCCGGTGGACTCAGGACCGTGCACAACCGTTTTCGAATCCTTCGGGATTCGGATTCTGGATTTTCCTTCACCTAACCAAGCCAGTGCCGGGTTCCTATGGACCTCGAGTTCCCTGTACTCACCTGAATTATGCACAAAGGTGCCTACTTACCTGCTGCAAGTGCCTGCTGATCGACATTATTCGCCTAGTACCTGTAAAAAATTAAAAAACCAACAATACAGTTTATTAGTGTGTGAAAGAAACAATTCATGAAGCATCATACAATGCTGAAGGTGGTTATCGGTTGCTATTGGTTGCGAGGTGAGAAGCCCCGCCCTCCTGGCACATAAATGCTGGAGCGAGCTGGTCAGAGTCATTTTGTCATTGACTTCGCCTGATGAGAACACTGTGGGAAGGTTCGAAACGCGTCGCGACAGACCTGAATGACAAAATTTGAAGACATTTAAAAATAAACAGCCGGCATCATTAGGGTGGTGATGCGTCTGAGCACAATATATGTTTATTCAATTTTTCTTCTCCGTCCATACAGACGTTGAGATGTGTACTTTTAGAGTAATATACCCCTTAACCACATCTAAACCTTAACCTACCATCGGTTTTTCTTCACACACCCCTGAGAAAAACAGCCCGTGTGGCTGTAGCCCCGGGTTTGGGATTTTTTACAGAGCCTAAAAAAATATTTTAGACTGGCGTTGGCTTTCTGTGGGGAAGTGTTGGCTGTTGTGTGTGTGATTTGGGGGTGTGCTTGTGACTCTTGGCGGCCGGTGGGACTCAGGACCGTGCACAACCGTTTTCGAATCCTTCGGGATTCGGATTCTGGATTTTCCTTCACCTAACCAAGCCAGTGCCGGGTTTCCTATGGACCTCGAGTTCCCTGTACTCACCTGAATTATGCACAAAGGTGCCTACTTACCTGCTGCAAGTGCCTGCTGATCGACATTATTCGCCTAGTACCTGTAAAAAATTAAAAAAACAACAATACAGTTTATTAGTGTGTGAAAGAAACAATTCATGAAGCATCATACAATGCTGAAGGTGGTTATCGGTTGCTATTGGTTGCGAGGTGAGAAGCCCCGCCCTCCTGGCACATAAATGCTGGAGCGAGCTGGGTCAGAGTCATTTTGTCATTGAATTCGCCTGATGAGAACACTGTGGAAGGTTCGAAACGCGTCGCGACAGACCTGAATGACAAAATTTTGAAGACATTTAAAAATAAACAGCCGGCATCATTAGGGTGGTGATGCGTCTGAGCACAATATATGTTTATTCAATTTTTCTTCTCCGTCCATACAGACGTTGAGATGTGTACTTTAGAGTAATATACCCCTTAACCACATCTAAACCTTAACCTACCATCGGTTTTTCTTCACACACCCCTGAGAAAAACAGCCCGTGTGGCTGTAGCCCGGGTTTGGGATTTTTTACAGAGCCTAAAAAAATATTTTAGACTGGCGTTGGCTTTCTGTGGGGAAGTGTTGGCTGTTGTGTGTGATTTGGGGGTGTGCTTGTGACTCTTGGCGGCCGGTGGGACTCAGGACCGTGCACAACCGTTTTCGAATCCTTCGGGATTCGGATTCTGGATTTTCCTTCACCTAACCAAGCCAGTGCCGGGTTCCTATGGACCTCGAGTTCCCTGTACTCACCTGAATTATGCACAAAGGTGCCTACTTACCTGCTGCAAGTGCCTGCTGATCGACATTATTCGCCTAGTACCTGTAAAAAATTAAAAAACAACAATACAGTTTATTAGTGTGTGAAAGAAACAATTCATGAAGCATCATACAATGCTGAAGGTGGTTATCGGTTGCTATTGGTTGCGAGGTGAGAAGCCCCGCCCTCCTGGCACATAAATGCTGGAGCGAGCTGGGTCAGAGTCATTTTGTCATTGAATTCGCCTGATGAGAACACTGTGGGAAGGTTCGAAACGCGTCGCGACAGACCTGAATGACAAAATTTGAAGACATTTAAAAATAAACAGCCGGCATCATTAGGGTGGTGATGCGTCTGAGCACAATATATGTTTATTCAATTTTTCTTCTCCGTCCATACAGACGTTGAGATGTGTACTTTTAGAGTAATATACCCCTTAACCACATCTAAACCTTAACCTACCATCGGTTTTTCTTCACACACCCCTGAGAAAAACAGCCCGTGTGGCTGTAGCCCGGGTTTGGGATTTTTTACAGAGCCTAAAAAAATATTTTAGACTGGCGTTGGCTTTCTGTGGGGAAGTGTTGGCTGTTGTGTGTGTGATTTGGGGGTGTGCTTGTGACTCTTGGCGGCCGGTGGGACTCAGGACCGTGCACAACCGTTTTCGAATCCTTCGGGATTCGGATTCTGGATTTTCCTTCACCTAACCAAGCCAGTGCCGGGTTCCTATGGACCTCGAGTTCCCTGTACTCACCTGAATTATGCACAAAGGTGCCTACTTACCTGCTGCAAGTGCCTGCTGATCGACATTATTCGCCTAGTACCTGTAAAAAATTAAAAAACAACAATACAGTTTATTAGTGTGTGAAAGAAACAATTCATGAAGCATCATACAATGCTGAAGGTGGTTATCGGTTGCTATTGGTTGCGAGGTGAGAAGCCCCGCCCTCCTGGCACATAAATGCTGGAGCGAGCTGGGTCAGAGTCATTTTGTCATTGAATTCGCCTGATGAGAACACTGTGGGAAGGTTCGAAACGCGTCGCGACAGACCTGAATGACAAAATTTGAAGACATTTAAAAATAAACAGCCGGCATCATTAGGGTGGTGATGCGTCTGAGCACAATATATGTTTATTCAATTTTTCTTCTCCGTCCATACAGACGTTGAGATGTGTACTTTTAGAGTAATATACCCCTTAACCACATCTAAACCTTAACCTACCATCGGTTTTTCTTCACACACCCCTGAGAAAAACAGCCCGTGTGGCTGTAGCCCGGGTTTGGGATTTTTTACAGAGCCTAAAAAAAATATTTTAGACTGGCGTTGGCTTTCTGTGGGGAAGTGTTGGCTGTTGTGTGTGTGATTTGGGGGTGTGCTTGTGACTCTTGGCGGCCGGTGGGACTCAGGACCGTGCACAACCGTTTTCGAATCCTTCGGGATTCGGATTCTGGATTTTCCTTCACCTAACCAAGCCAGTGCCGGGTTCCTATGGACCTCGAGTTCCCTGTACTCCACCTGAATTATGCACAAAGGTGCCTACTTACCTGCTGCAAGTGCCTGCTGATCGACATTATTCGCCTAGTACCTGTAAAAAATTAAAAAACAACAATACAGTTTATTAGTGTGTGAAAGAAACAATTCATGAAGCATCATACAATGCTGAAGGTGGTTATCGGTTGCTAATTGGTTGCGAGGTGAGAAGCCCCGCCCTCCTGGCACATAAATGCTGGAGCGAGCTGGGTCAGAGTCATTTTGTCATTGAATTCGCCTGATGAGAACACTGTGGGAAGGTTCGAAACGCGTCGCGACAGACCTGAATGACAAAATTTGAAGACATTTAAAAATAAACAGCCGGCATCATTAGGGTGGTGATGCGTCTGAGCACAATATATGTTTATTCAATTTTTCTTCTCCGTCCATACAGACGTTGAGATGTGTACTTTTAGAGTAATATACCCCTTAACCACATCTAAACCTTAACCTACCATCGGTTTTTCTTCACACACCCCTGAGAAAAACAGCCCGTGTGGCTGTAGCCCGGGTTTGGGATTTTTTACAGAGCCTAAAAAAATATTTTAGACTGGCGTTGGCTTTCTGTGGGGAAGTGTTGGCTGTTGTGTGTGTGATTTGGGGGTGTGCTTGTGACTCTTGGCGGCCGGTGGGACTCAGGACCGTGCACAAACCGTTTTCGAATCCTTCGGGATTCGGATTCTGGATTTTCCTTCACCTAACCAAGCCAGTGCCCGGGTTCCTATGGACCTCGAGTTCCCTGTACTCACCTGAATTATGCACAAAGGTGCCTACTTACCTGCTGCAAGTGCCTGCTGATCGACATTATTCGCCTAGTACCTGTAAAAAATTAAAAAACAACAATACAGTTTATTAGTGTGTGAAAGAAACAATTCATGAAGCATCATACAATGCTGAAGGTGGTTATCGGTTGCTATTGGTTGCGAGGTGAGAAGCCCCCGCCCTCCTGGCACATAAATGCTGGAGCGAGCTGGGTCAGAGTCATTTTGTCATTGAATTCGCCTGATGAGAACACTGTGGGAAGGTTCGAAACGCGTCGCGACAGACCTGAAATGACAAAATTTGAAGACATTTAAAAATAAACAGCCGGCATCATTAGGGTGGTGATGCGTCTGAGCACAATATATGTTTATTCAATTTTTCTTCTCCGTCCATACAGACGTTGAGATGTGTACTTTTAGAGTAATATACCCCTTAACCACATCTAAACCTTAACCTACCATCGGTTTTTCTTCACACACCCCTGAGAAAAACAGCCCGTGTGGCTGTAGCCCGGGTTTGGGATTTTTTACAGAGCCTAAAAAAATATTTTAGACTGGCGTTGGCTTTCTGTGGGGAAGTGTTGGCTGTTGTGTGTGATTTGGGGGTGTGCTTGTGACTCTTGGCGGCCGGTGGGACTCAGGACCGTGCACAACCGTTTTCGAATCCTTCGGGATTCGGATTCTGGATTTTCCTTCACCTAACCAAGCCAGTGCCGGGTTCCTATGGACCTCGAGTTCCCTGTACTCACCTGAATTATGCACAAAGGTGCCTACTTACCTGCTGCAAGTGCCTGCTGATCGACATTATTCGCCTAGTACCTGTAAAAAATTAAAAAACAACAATACAGTTTATTAGTGTGTGAAAGAAACAATTCATGAAGCATCATACAATGCTGAAGGTGGTTATCGGTTGCTATTGGTTGCGAGGTGAGAAGCCCCCGCCCTCCTGGCACATAAATGCTGGAGCGAGCTGGGTCAGAGTCATTTTGTCATTGAATTCGCCTGATGAGAACACTGTGGGAAGGTTCGAAACGCGTCGCGACAGACCTGAATGACAAAATTTGAAGACATTTAAAAATAAACAGACCGGCATCATTAGGGTGGTGATGCGTCTGAGCACAATATATGTTTATTCAATTTTTTCTTCTCCGTCCATACAGACGTTGAGATGTGTACTTTTAGAGTAATATACCCCTTAACCACATCTAAACCTTAACCTACCATCGGTTTTTCTTCACACACCCCTGAGAAAAAACAGCCCGTGTGGCTGTAGCCCGGGTTTGGGATTTTTTACAGAGCCTAAAAAAATATTTTAGACTGGCGTTGGCTTTCTGTGGGGAAGTGTTGGCTGTTGTGTGTGTGATTTGGGGGTGTGCTTGTGACTCTTGGCGGCCGGTGGGACTCAGGGACCGTGCACAACCGTTTTCGAATCCTTCGGGATTCGGATTCTGGATTTTCCTTCACCTACCAAGCCAGTGCCCGGGTTCCTATGGACCTCGAGTTCCCTGTACTCACCTGAATTATGCACAAAGGTGCCTACTTACCTGCTGCAAGTGCCTGCTGATCGACATTATTCGCCTAGTACCTGTAAAAAATTAAAAAACAACAATACAGTTTATTAGTGTGTGAAAGAAACAATTCATGAAGCATCATACAATGCTGAAGGTGGTTATCGGTTGCTATTGGTTGCGAGGTGAGAAGCCCCCGCCCTCCTGGCACATAAATGCTGGAGCGAGCTGGGTCAGAGTCATTTTGTCATTGAATTCGCCTGATGAGAACACTGTGGGAAGGTTCGAAACGCGTCGCGACAGACCTGAATGACAAAATTTGAAGACATTTAAAAATAAACAGCCGGCATCATTAGGGTGGTGATGCGTCTGAGCACAATATATGTTTATTCAATTTTTCTTCTCCGTCCATACAGACGTTGAGATGTGTACTTTTAGAGTAATATACCCTTAACCACATCTAAACCTTAACCTACCATCGGTTTTTCTTCACACACCCCTGAGAAAAACAGCCCGTGTGGCTGTAGCCCGGGTTTGGGATTTTTTACAGAGCCTAAAAAAATATTTTAGACTGGCGTTGGCTTTCTGTGGGGAAGTGTTGGCTGTTGTGTGTGATTTGGGGGTGTGCTTGTGACTCTTGGCGGCCGGTGGGACTCAGGACCGTGCACAACCGTTTTCGAATCCTTCGGGATTCGGATTCTGGATTTTCCTTCACCTAACCAAGCCAGTGCCGGGTTCCTATGGACCTCGAGTTCCCTGTACTCACCTGAATTATGCACAAAGGTGCCTACTTACCTGCTGCAAGTGCTGCTGATCGACATTATTCGCCTAGTACCTGTAAAAAATTAAAAAACAACAATACAGTTTATTAGTGTGTGAAAGAAACAATTCATGAAGCATCATACAATGCTGAAGGTGGTTATCGGTTGCTATTGGTTGCGAGGTGAGAAGCCCCGCCCTCCTGGCACATAAATGCTGGAGCGAGCTGGGTCAGAGTCATTTTGTCATTGAATTCGCCAGACCTGAATGACAAAATTTGAAGACATTTAAAAATAAACAGCCGGCATCATTAGGGTGGTGATGCGGTCTGAGCACAATATATGTTTATTCAATTTTTCTTCTCCGTCCATACAGACGTTGAGATGTGTACTTTTAGAGTAATATACCCCTTAACCACATCTAAACCTTAACCTACCATCGGTTTTTCTTCACACACCCCTGAGAAAAACAGCCCGTGTGGCTGTAGCCCGGGTTTGGGATTTTTTACAGAGCCTAAAAAAATATTTTAGACTGGCGTTGGCTTTCTGTGGGGAAGTGTTGGCTGTTGTGTGTGATTTGGGGGTGTGCTTGTGACTCTTGGCGGCCGGTGGGACTCAGGACCGTGCACAACCGTTTTCGAATCCTTCGGGATTCGGATTCTGGATTTTCCTTCACCTAACCAAGCCAGTGCCGGGTTCCTATGGACCTCGAGTTCCCTGTACTCACCTGAATTATGCACAAAGGTGCCTACTTACCTGCTGCAAGTGCCTGCTGATCGACATTATTCGCCTAGTACCTGTAAAAAATTAAAAAACAACAATACAGTTTATTAGTGTGTGAAAGAAACAATTCATGAAGCATCATACAATGCTGAAGGTGGTTATCGGTTGCTATTGGTTGCGAGGTGAGAAGCCCCGCCCTCCTGGCACATAAATGCTGGAGCGAGCTGGGTCAGAGTCATTTTGTCATTGAATTCGCCTGATGAGAACACTGTGGGAAGGTTCGAAACGCGTCGCGACAGACCTGAATGACAAAATTTGAAGACATTTAAAAATAAACAGCCGGCATCATTAGGGTGGTGATGCGTCTGAGCACAATATATGTTTATTCAATTTTTCTTCTCCGTCCATACAGACGTTGAGATGTGTACTTTTAGAGTAATATACCCCTTAACCACATCTAAACCTTAACCTACCATCGGTTTTTCTTCACACACCCCTGAGAATAACAGCCCGTGTGGCTGTAGCCCGGGTTTGGGATTTTTTACAGAGCCTAAAAAAATATTTTAGACTGGCGTTGGCTTTCTGTGGGGAAGTGTTGGCTGTTGTGTGTGTGATTTGGGGGTGTGCTTGTGACTCTTGGCGGCCGGTGGGACTCAGGACCGTGCACAACCGTTTTCGAATCCTTCGGGATTCGGATTCTGGATTTTCCTTCACCTAACCAAGCCAGTGCCGGGTTCCTATGGACCTCGAGTTCCCTGTACTCACCTGAATTATGCACAAAGGTGCCTACTTACCTGCTGCAAGTGCCTGCTGATCGACATTATTCGCCTAGTACCTGTAAAAAATTAAAAAACAACAATACAGTTTATTAGTGTGTGAAAGAAACAATTCATGAAGCATCATACAATGCTGAAGGTGGTTATCGGTTGCTATTGGTTGCGAGGTGAGAAGCCCCGCCCTCCTGGCACATAAATGCTGGAGCGAGCTGGGTCAGAGTCATTTTGTCATTGAATTCGCCTGATGAGAACACTGTGGGAAGGTTCGAAACGCGTCGCGACAGACCTGAATGACAAAATTTGAAGACATTTAAAAATAAACAGCCGGCATCATTAGGGTGGTGATGCGTCTGAGCACAATATATGTTTATTCAATTTTTCTTCTCCGTCCATACAGACGTTGAGATGTGTACTTTTAGAGTAATATACCCCTTAACCACATCTAAACCTTAACCTACCATCGGTTTTTCTTCACACACCCCTGAGAAAAACAGCCCGTGTGGCTGTAGCCCGGGTTTGGGATTTTTTACAGAGCCTAAAAAAATATTTTAGACTGGCGTTGGCTTTCTGTGGGGAAGTGTTGGCTGTTGTGTGTGTGATTTGGGGGTGTGCTTGTGACTCTTGGCGGCCGGTGGGACTCAGGACCGTGCACAACCGTTTTCGAATCCTTCGGGATTCGGATTCTGGATTTTCCTTCACCTAACCAAGCCAGTGCCGGGTTCCTATGGACCTCGAGTTCCCTGTACTCACCTGAATTATGCACAAAGGTGCCTACTTACCTGCTGCAAGTGCCTGCTGATCGACATTATTCGCCTAGTACCTGTAAAAAATTAAAAAACAACAATACAGTTTATTAGTGTGTGAAAGAAACAATTCATGAAGCATCATACAATGCTGAAGGTGGTTATCGGTTGCTATTGGTTGCGAGGTGAGAAGCCCCGCCCTCCTGGCACATAAATGCTGGAGCGAGCTGGGTCAGAGTCATTTTGTCATTGAATTCGCCTGATGAGAACACTGTGGGAAGGTTCGAAACGCGTCGCGACAGACCTGAATGACAAAATTTGAAGACATTTAAAAATAAACAGCCGGCATCATTAGGGTGGTGATGCGTCTGAGCACAATATATGTTTATTCAATTTTTCTTCTCCGTCCATACAGACGTTGAGATGTGTACTTTTAGAGTAATATACCCCTTAACCACATCTAAACCTTAACCTACCATCGGTTTTTCTTCACACACCCCTGAGAAAAACAGCCCGTGTGGCTGTAGCCCGGGTTTGGGATTTTTTACAGAGCCTAAAAAAATATTTTAGACTGGCGTTGCTTTCTGTGGGGAAGTGTTGGCTGTTGTGTGTGATTTGGGGGTGTGCTTGTGACTCTTGGCGGCCGGTGGGACTCAGGACCGTGCACAACCGTTTTCGAATCCTTCGGGATTCGGATTCTGGATTTTCCTTCACCTAACCAAGCCAGTGCCGGGTTCCTATGGACCTCGAGTTCCCTGTACTCACCTGAATTATGCACAAAGGTGCCTACTTACCTGCTGCAAGTGCCTGCTGATCGACATTATTCGCCTAGTACCTGTAAAAAATTAAAAAACAACAATACAGTTTATTAGTGTGTGAAAGAAACAATTCATGAAGCATCATACAATGCTGAAGGTGGTTATCGGTTGCTATTGGTTGCGAGGTGAGAAGCCCCGCCCTCCTGGCACATAAATGCTGGAGCGAGCTGGGTCAGAGTCATTTTGTCATTGAATTCGCCTGATGAGAACACTGTGGGAAGGTTCGAAACGCGTCGCGACAGACCTGAATGACAAAATTTGAAGACATTTAAAAATAAACAGCCGGCATCATTAGGGTGGTGATGCGTCTGAGCACAATATATGTTTATTCAATTTTTCTTCTCCGTCCATACAGACGTTGAGATGTGTACTTTTAGAGTAATATACCCCTTAACCACATCTAAACCTTAACCTACCATCGGTTTTTCTTCACACACCCCTGAGAAAAACAGCCCGTGTGGCTGTAGCCCGGGTTTGGGATTTTTTACAGAGCCTAAAAAAATATTTTAGACTGGCGTTGGCTTTCTGTGGGGAAGTGTTGGCTGTTGTGTGTGTGATTTGGGGGTGTGCTTGTGACTCTTGGCGGCCGGTGGGACTCAGGACCGTGCACAACCGTTTTCGAATCCTTCGGGATTCGGATTCTGGATTTTCCTTCACCTAACCAAGCCAGTGCCGGGTTCCTATGGACCTCGAGTTCCCTGTACTCACCTGAATTATGCACAAAGGTGCCTACTTACCTGCTGCAAGTGCCTGCTGATCGACATTATTCGCCTAGTACCTGTAAAAAATTAAAAAACAACAATACAGTTTATTAGTGTGTGAAAGAAACAATTCATGAAGCATCATACAATGCTGAAGGTGGTTATCGGTTGCTATTGGTTGCGAGGTGAGAAGCCCCGCCCTCCTGGCACATAAATGCTGGAGCGAGCTGGGTCAGAGTCATTTTGTCATTGAATTCGCCTGATGAGAACACTGTGGGAAGGTTCGAAACGCGTCGCGACAGACCTGAATGACAAAATTTGAAGACATTTAAAAATAAACAGCCGGCATCATTAGGGTGGTGATGCGTCTGAGCACAATATATGTTTATTCAATTTTTCTTCTCCGTCCATACAGACGTTGAGATGTGTACTTTTAGAGTAATATACCCCTTAACCACATCTAAACCTTAACCTACCATCGGTTTTTCTTCACACACCCCTGAGAAAAACAGCCCGTGTGGCTGTAGCCCGGGTTTGGGATTTTTTACAGAGCCTAAAAAAATATTTTAGACTGGCGTTGGCTTTCTGTGGGGAAGTGTTGGCTGTTGTGTGTGTGATTTGGGGGTGTGCTTGTGACTCTTGGCGGCCGGTGGGACTCAGGACCGTGCACAACCGTTTTCGAATCCTTCGGGATTCGGATTCTGGATTTTCCTTCACCTAACCAAGCCAGTGCCGGGTTCCTATGGACCTCGAGTTCCCTGTACTCACCTGAATTATGCACAAAGGTGCCTACTTACCTGCTGCAAGTGCCTGCTGATCGACATTATTCGCCTAGTACCTGTAAAAAATTAAAAAACAACAATACAGTTTATTAGTGTGTGAAAGAAACAATTCATGAAGCATCATACAATGCTGAAGGTGGTTATCGGTTGCTATTGGTTGCGAGGTGAGAAGCCCCGCCCTCCTGGCACATAAATGCTGGAGCGAGCTGGGTCAGAGTCATTTTGTCATTGAATTCGCCTGATGAGAACACTGTGGGAAGGTTCGAAACGCGTCGCGACAGACCTGAATGACAAAATTTGAAGACATTTAAAAATAAACAGCCGGCATCATTAGGGTGGTGATGCGTCTGAGCACAATATATGTTTATTCAATTTTTCTTCTCCGTCCATACAGACGTTGAGATGTGTACTTTTAGAGTAATATACCCCTTAACCACATCTAAACCTTAACCTACCATCGGTTTTTCTTCACACACCCCTGAGAAAAACAGCCCGTGTGGCTGTAGCCCGGGTTTGGGATTTTTTACAGAGCCTAAAAAAATATTTTAGACTGGCGTTGGCTTTCTGTGGGGAAGTGTTGGCTGTTGTGTGTGTGATTTGGGGGTGTGCTTGTGACTCTTGGCGGCCGGTGGGACTCAGGACCGTGCACAACCGTTTTCGAATCCTTCGGGATTCGGATTCTGGATTTTCCTTCACCTAACCAAGCCAGTGCCGGGTTCCTATGGACCTCGAGTTCCCTGTACTCACCTGAATTATGCACAAAGGTGCCTACTTACCTGCTGCAAGTGCCTGCTGATCGACATTATTCGCCTAGTACCTGTAAAAAATTAAAAAACAACAATACAGTTTATTAGTGTGTGAAAGAAACAATTCATGAAGCATCATACAATGCTGAAGGTGGTTATCGGTTGCTATTGGTTGCGAGGTGAGAAGCCCCGCCCTCCTGGCACATAAATGCTGGAGCGAGCTGGGTCAGAGTCATTTTGTCATTGAATTCGCCTGATGAGAACACTGTGGGAAGGTTCGAAACGCGTCGCGACAGACCTGAATGACAAAATTTGAAGACATTTAAAAATAAACAGCCGGCATCATTAGGGTGGTGATGCGTCTGAGCACAATATATGTTTATTCAATTTTTCTTCTCCGTCCATACAGACGTTGAGATGTGTACTTTTAGAGTAATATACCCCTTAACCACATCTAAACCTTAACCTACCATCGGTTTTTCTTCACACACCCCTGAGAAAAACAGCCCGTGTGGCTGTAGCCCGGGTTTGGGATTTTTTACAGAGCCTAAAAAAATATTTTAGACTGGCGTTGGCTTTCTGTGGGGAAGTGTTGGCTGTTGTGTGTGATTTGGGGGTGTGCTTGTGACTCTTGGCGGCCGGTGGGACTCAGGACCGTGCACAACCGTTTTCGAATCCTTCGGGATTCGGATTCTGGATTTTCCTTCACCTAACCAAGCCAGTGCCGGGTTCCTATGGACCTCGAGTTCCCTGTACTCACCTGAATTATGCACAAAGGTGCCTACTTACCTGCTGCAAGTGCCTGCTGATCGACATTATTCGCCTAGTACCTGTAAAAAATTAAAAAACAACAATACAGTTTATTAGTGTGTGAAAGAAACAAT
Organism: Carassius gibelio; assembly: GCF_023724105.1. Classification (NCBI taxonomy): domain Eukaryota; kingdom Metazoa; phylum Chordata; class Actinopteri; order Cypriniformes; family Cyprinidae; genus Carassius; species Carassius gibelio. Next base: position 386,321 of record NC_068373.1, read on the forward strand.
TCATGAAGCATCATACAATGCTGAAGGTGGTTATCGGTTGCTATTGGTTGCGAGGTGAGAAGCCCCGCCCTCCTGGCACATAAATGCTGGAGCGAGCTGGGTCAGAGTCATTTTGTCATTGAATTCGCCTGATGAGAACACTGTGGGAAGGTTCGAAACGCGTCGCGACAGACCTGAATGACAAAATTTGAAGACATTTAAAAATAAACAGCCGGCATCATTAGGGTGGTGATGCGTCTGAGCACAATATATGTTTATTCAATTTTTCTTCTCCGTCCATACAGACGTTGAGATGTGTACTTTTAGAGTAATATACCCCTTAACCACATCTAAACCTTAACCTACCATCGGTTTTTCTTCACACACCCCTGAGAAAAACAGCCCGTGTGGCTGTAGCCCGGGTTTGGGATTTTTTACAGAGCCTAAAAAAATATTTTAGACTGGCGTTGGCTTTCTGTGGGGAAGTGTTGGCTGTTGTGTGTGTGATTTGGGGGTGTGCTTGTGACTCTTGGCGGCCGGTGGGACTCAGGACCGTGCACAACCGTTTTCGAATCCTTCGGGATTCGGATTCTGGATTTTCCTTCACCTAACCAAGCCAGTGCCGGGTTCCTATGGACCTCGAGTTCCCTGTACTCACCTGAATTATGCACAAAGGTGCCTACTTACCTGCTGCAAGTGCCTGCTGATCGACATTATTCGCCTAGTACCTGTAAAAAATTAAAAAACAACAATACAGTTTATTAGTGTGTGAAAGAAACAATTCATGAAGCATCATACAATGCTGAAGGTGGTTATCGGTTGCTATTGGTTGCGAGGTGAGAAGCCCCGCCCTCCTGGCACATAAATGCTGGAGCGAGCTGGGTCAGAGTCATTTTGTCATTGAATTCGCCTGATGAGAACACTGTGGGAAGGTTCGAAACGCGTCGCGACAGACCTGAATGACAAAATTTGAAGACATTTAAAAATAAACAGCCGGCATCATTAGGGTGGTGATGCGTCTGAGCACAATATATGTTTATTCAATTTTTCTTCTCCGTCCATACAGACGTTGAGATGTGTACTTTTAGAGTAATATACCCCTTAACCACATCTAAACCTTAACCTACCATCGGTTTTTCTTCACACACCCCTGAGAAAAACAGCCCGTGTGGCTGTAGCCCGGGTTTGGGATTTTTTACAGAGCCTAAAAAAATATTTTAGACTGGCGTTGGCTTTCTGTGGGGAAGTGTTGGCTGTTGTGTGTGTGATTTGGGGGTGTGCTTGTGACTCTTGGCGGCCGGTGGGACTCAGGACCGTGCACAACCGTTTTCGAATCCTTCGGGATTCGGATTCTGGATTTTCCTTCACCTAACCAAGCCAGTGCCGGGTTCCTATGGACCTCGAGTTCCCTGTACTCACCTGAATTATGCACAAAGGTGCCTACTTACCTGCTGCAAGTGCCTGCTGATCGACATTATTCGCCTAGTACCTGTAAAAAATTAAAAAACAACAATACAGTTTATTAGTGTGTGAAAGAAACAATTCATGAAGCATCATACAATGCTGAAGGTGGTTATCGGTTGCTATTGGTTGCGAGGTGAGAAGCCCCGCCCTCCTGGCACATAAATGCTGGAGCGAGCTGGGTCAGAGTCATTTTGTCATTGAATTCGCCTGATGAGAACACTGTGGGAAGGTTCGAAACGCGTCGCGACAGACCTGAATGACAAAATTTGAAGACATTTAAAAATAAACAGCCGGCATCATTAGGGTGGTGATGCGTCTGAGCACAATATATGTTTATTCAATTTTTCTTCTCCGTCCATACAGACGTTGAGATGTGTACTTTTAGAGTAATATACCCCTTAACCACATCTAAACCTTAACCTACCATCGGTTTTTCTTCACACACCCCTGAGAAAAACAGCCCGTGTGGCTGTAGCCCGGGTTTGGGATTTTTTACAGAGCCTAAAAAAATATTTTAGACTGGCGTTGGCTTTCTGTGGGGAAGTGTTGGCTGTTGTGTGTGTGATTTGGGGGTGTGCTTGTGACTCTTGGCGGCCGGTGGGACTCAGGACCGTGCACAACCGTTTTCGAATCCTTCGGGATTCGGATTCTGGATTTTCCTTCACCTAACCAAGCCAGTGCCGGGTTCCTATGGACCTCGAGTTCCCTGTACTCACCTGAATTATGCACAAAGGTGCCTACTTACCTGCTGCAAGTGCCTGCTGATCGACATTATTCGCCTAGTACCTGTAAAAAATTAAAAAACAACAATACAGTTTATTAGTGTGTGAAAGAAACAATTCATGAAGCATCATACAATGCTGAAGGTGGTTATCGGTTGCTATTGGTTGCGAGGTGAGAAGCCCCGCCCTCCTGGCACATAAATGCTGGAGCGAGCTGGGTCAGAGTCATTTTGTCATTGAATTCGCCTGATGAGAACACTGTGGGAAGGTTCGAAACGCGTCGCGACAGACCTGAATGACAAAATTTGAAGACATTTAAAAATAAACAGCCGGCATCATTAGGGTGGTGATGCGTCTGAGCACAATATATGTTTATTCAATTTTTCTTCTCCGTCCATACAGACGTTGAGATGTGTACTTTTAGAGTAATATACCCCTTAACCACATCTAAACCTTAACCTACCATCGGTTTTTCTTCACACACCCCTGAGAAAAACAGCCCGTGTGGCTGTAGCCCGGGTTTGGGATTTTTTACAGAGCCTAAAAAAATATTTTAGACTGGCGTTGGCTTTCTGTGGGGAAGTGTTGGCTGTTGTGTGTGTGATTTGGGGGTGTGCTTGTGACTCTTGGCGGCCGGTGGGACTCAGGACCGTGCACAACCGTTTTCGAATCCTTCGGGATTCGGATTCTGGATTTTCCTTCACCTAACCAAGCCAGTGCCGGGTTCCTATGGACCTCGAGTTCCCTGTACTCACCTGAATTATGCACAAAGGTGCCTACTTACCTGCTGCAAGTGCCTGCTGATCGACATTATTCGCCTAGTACCTGTAAAAAATTAAAAAACAACAATACAGTTTATTAGTGTGTGAAAGAAACAATTCATGAAGCATCATACAATGCTGAAGGTGGTTATCGGTTGCTATTGGTTGCGAGGTGAGAAGCCCCGCCCTCCTGGCACATAAATGCTGGAGCGAGCTGGGTCAGAGTCATTTTGTCATTGAATTCGCCTGATGAGAACACTGTGGGAAGGTTCGAAACGCGTCGCGACAGACCTGAATGACAAAATTTGAAGACATTTAAAAATAAACAGCCGGCATCATTAGGGTGGTGATGCGTCTGAGCACAATATATGTTTATTCAATTTTTCTTCTCCGTCCATACAGACGTTGAGATGTGTACTTTTAGAGTAATATACCCCTTAACCACATCTAAACCTTAACCTACCATCGGTTTTTCTTCACACACCCCTGAGAAAAACAGCCCGTGTGGCTGTAGCCCGGGTTTGGGATTTTTTACAGAGCCTAAAAAAATATTTTAGACTGGCGTTGGCTTTCTGTGGGGAAGTGTTGGCTGTTGTGTGTGTGATTTGGGGGTGTGCTTGTGACTCTTGGCGGCCGGTGGGACTCAGGACCGTGCACAACCGTTTTCGAATCCTTCGGGATTCGGATTCTGGATTTTCCTTCACCTAACCAAGCCAGTGCCGGGTTCCTATGGACCTCGAGTTCCCTGTACTCACCTGAATTATGCACAAAGGTGCCTACTTACCTGCTGCAAGTGCCTGCTGATCGACATTATTCGCCTAGTACCTGTAAAAAATTAAAAAACAACAATACAGTTTATTAGTGTGTGAAAGAAACAATTCATGAAGCATCATACAATGCTGAAGGTGGTTATCGGTTGCTATTGGTTGCGAGGTGAGAAGCCCCGCCCTCCTGGCACATAAATGCTGGAGCGAGCTGGGTCAGAGTCATTTTGTCATTGAATTCGCCTGATGAGAACACTGTGGGAAGGTTCGAAACGCGTCGCGACAGACCTGAATGACAAAATTTGAAGACATTTAAAAATAAACAGCCGGCATCATTAGGGTGGTGATGCGTCTGAGCACAATATATGTTTATTCAATTTTTCTTCTCCGTCCATACAGACGTTGAGATGTGTACTTTTAGAGTAATATACCCCTTAACCACATCTAAACCTTAACCTACCATCGGTTTTTCTTCACACACCCCTGAGAAAAACAGCCCGTGTGGCTGTAGCCCGGGTTTGGGATTTTTTACAGAGCCTAAAAAAATATTTTAGACTGGCGTTGGCTTTCTGTGGGGAAGTGTTGGCTGTTGTGTGTGATTTGGGGGTGTGCTTGTGACTCTTGGCGGCCGGTGGGACTCAGGACCGTGCACAACCGTTTTCGAATCCTTCGGGATTCGGATTCTGGATTTTCCTTCACCTAACCAAGCCAGTGCCGGGTTCCTATGGACCTCGAGTTCCCTGTACTCACCTGAATTATGCACAAAGGTGCCTACTTACCTGCTGCAAGTGCCTGCTGATCGACATTATTCGCCTAGTACCTGTAAAAAATTAAAAAACAACAATACAGTTTATTAGTGTGTGAAAGAAACAATTCATGAAGCATCATACAATGCTGAAGGTGGTTATCGGTTGCTATTGGTTGCGAGGTGAGAAGCCCCGCCCTCCTGGCACATAAATGCTGGAGCGAGCTGGGTCAGAGTCATTTTGTCATTGAATTCGCCTGATGAGAACACTGTGGGAAGGTTCGAAACGCGTCGCGACAGACCTGAATGACAAAATTTGAAGACATTTAAAAATAAACAGCCGGCATCATTAGGGTGGTGATGCGTCTGAGCACAATATATGTTTATTCAATTTTTCTTCTCCGTCCATACAGACGTTGAGATGTGTACTTTTAGAGTAATATACCCCTTAACCACATCTAAACCTTAACCTACCATCGGTTTTTCTTCACACACCCCTGAGAAAAACAGCCCGTGTGGCTGTAGCCCGGGTTTGGGATTTTTTACAGAGCCTAAAAAAATATTTTAGACTGGCGTTGGCTTTCTGTGGGGAAGTGTTGGCTGTTGTGTGTGTGATTTGGGGGTGTGCTTGTGACTCTTGGCGGCCGGTGGGACTCAGGACCGTGCACAACCGTTTTCGAATCCTTCGGGATTCGGATTCTGGATTTTCCTTCACCTAACCAAGCCAGTGCCGGGTTCCTATGGACCTCGAGTTCCCTGTACTCACCTGAATTATGCACAAAGGTGCCTACTTACCTGCTGCAAGTGCCTGCTGATCGACATTATTCGCCTAGTACCTGTAAAAAATTAAAAAACAACAATACAGTTTATTAGTGTGTGAAAGAAACAATTCATGAAGCATCATACAATGCTGAAGGTGGTTATCGGTTGCTATTGGTTGCGAGGTGAGAAGCCCCGCCCTCCTGGCACATAAATGCTGGAGCGAGCTGGGTCAGAGTCATTTTGTCATTGAATTCGCCTGATGAGAACACTGTGGGAAGGTTCGAAACGCGTCGCGACAGACCTGAATGACAAAATTTGAAGACATTTAAAAATAAACAGCCGGCATCATTAGGGTGGTGATGCGTCTGAGCACAATATATGTTTATTCAATTTTTCTTCTCCGTCCATACAGACGTTGAGATGTGTACTTTTAGAGTAATATACCCCTTAACCACATCTAAACCTTAACCTACCATCGGTTTTTCTTCACACACCCCTGAGAAAAACAGCCCGTGTGGCTGTAGCCCGGGTTTGGGATTTTTTACAGAGCCTAAAAAAATATTTTAGACTGGCGTTGGCTTTCTGTGGGGAAGTGTTGGCTGTTGTGTGTGTGATTTGGGGGTGTGCTTGTGACTCTTGGCGGCCGGTGGGACTCAGGACCGTGCACAACCGTTTTCGAATCCTTCGGGATTCGGATTCTGGATTTTCCTTCACCTAACCAAGCCAGTGCCGGGTTCCTATGGACCTCGAGTTCCCTGTACTCACCTGAATTATGCACAAAGGTGCCTACTTACCTGCTGCAAGTGCCTGCTGATCGACATTATTCGCCTAGTACCTGTAAAAAATTAAAAAACAACAATACAGTTTATTAGTGTGTGAAAGAAACAATTCATGAAGCATCATACAATGCTGAAGGTGGTTATCGGTTGCTATTGGTTGCGAGGTGAGAAGCCCCGCCCTCCTGGCACATAAATGCTGGAGCGAGCTGGGTCAGAGTCATTTTGTCATTGAATTCGCCTGATGAGAACACTGTGGGAAGGTTCGAAACGCGTCGCGACAGACCTGAATGACAAAATTTGAAGACATTTAAAAATAAACAGCCGGCATCATTAGGGTGGTGATGCGTCTGAGCACAATATATGTTTATTCAATTTTTCTTCTCCGTCCATACAGACGTTGAGATGTGTACTTTTAGAGTAATATACCCCTCAACCACATCTAAACCTTAACCTACCATCGGTTTTTTCTTCACACACCCCCTGAGAAAAAACAGCCCGTGTGGCTGTAGCCCGGGTTTGGGATTTTTTACAGAGCCTAAAAAAATATTTTAGACTGGCGTTGGCTTTCTGTGGGGAAGTGTTGGCTGTTGTGTGTGATTTGGGGGTGTGCTTGTGACTCTTGGCGGCCGGTGGGACTCAGGACCGTGCACAACCGTTTTCGAATCCTTCGGGATTC
>NC_068373.1:393472-443492 GCF_023724105.1 Carassius gibelio
AAAATGTGATGGAATGAGGTTGCGTGAGGCTTCAGGACTGAAGCGTCCTGCTTTGTGTGCGTGTTTTAAAGAAGTAGCAAATTAACTTTATTCATCCTCATATTGTTCTAAAGCCATTGGACTTTTTGTTGTGATTAGTAATAGAGATATGCAAGAAACAATGACATTTGGTTTCAGTAACATCAGACCAGTGTTATTTCAGTATTTTTTATATACATATATATACCGTATTTTTCGGACTATAAGTCGCACCTGAGTATAAGTCGCATCAGTCCAAAAACACATCATGATGAGGAAAAAAACACATATAAGTCGCACTGGACTATAAGTCGCATTCATTTAGAACCAAGAACCAAGAGAAAACATTACCGTCTCCAGCCGCGAGAGGGCGCCCTATGCTGCTCAGTGTAGACTACAGGAGCACTGAGCAGCATCTCTGGCAGCATAGAGCGCCCTTTCGCGACTGGAGACGGTAACGTTTTCTCTTGGTTCATGTCAAATTAATTTTGACAAATAAGTCTCACCTGACTATAAGTTGCAGGACCAGCCAAACTATGAAAAAAAGTGCGACTTATAGTCCGGAAAATACGGTATATATATATATATATATATATATATATATATATATATATATATATATATATATATATATACATACATATATATATATATATATATGTATATATATATATATATATATATATATATATATATATATATATATATGTATATATATATATATATGTATATATATATATATATGTATATATATATATATATAGTATTGCATAATAGCATATAGTATCTTCATTCATATTTTACATTTGCATATATTTTTTTTATATTTTTAATAATTACTTTAAGTTGTAGTAATTTTGTTAAATGCTTTTGTAATTTGTATATTTTTTTTTAAACATTTCCATGTAGATATATTTTTAAGCAATTTTAGTATTTAAACATTTATTTTAAGTTAGCTTTTTTATATGTTTTATATATATTATATTTATATTTCAGCTTTATTTCAATAATCAGAAATTGTTTAAATTGTTTTTATATAATAATAACAATGCATCAGTCCTGCTCTAACATGCAGACGAGATTATCAGTGTGTAATATTTACATTTTGAACTTTGTTACAAAAATTTTTTGCATGGAAAGACATGAAGCTGAGTAGATGATATTTTTAACCAGAGAATTATTCTTTTTATGACACTCCATGTGGCATTATATATATTTTGTACACTAAGAGAAGCTTAATCCTGACAGTTTGAGCATATCTGTGTGTGTGTGTATGTGAGCGCATGTGTGTGTTTATGATGAGGTGCTGGCTGTATGTTTACTCGCTCTAATAAATTGTCAGGGCTATGATTAATGTTGTACTTCTGTGGTTGAAAGCTTCAGTACTCTCTCTCTTTCACACACACACACACACACACACACACAGAAATGTGACAGTTTGATATAGAATTAAATGACTGATATCAGGCCTCCCTGGAGTGTGTGTGTGTGTGTGTGTGTGTGTGTGTGTGAGTGTGTGTGTGTGTGTGTGTGTGTGTGTACACGATACTGATTGATCTTTGTGGTAGGGTAAGTATCTATACGCTTCTAGATTTCAGATTCAGCCAACTGGAAAATGAGAAACCTCTACATCCCTGCTCCATTAGAAACATGATATCCCTGTAGACACAGACACACACACACACACACACACACACAAACACACCCTATTAAAAATCCCATATCCCATGGTGTCCATTTCTTTGAGTGAGACACAGCCAATGTGCCCCAGTCCACACCCGGTTAGTCGGATTAAGAGTATATGTGTGTTTATGTGCATTATTAATGTGATCAGTGTCTTTTTTTTTCAATGTATTTATCATTATTTATCCTTAGAGGTCCCCTCAAATGCTTTTAAACATGCAGCTTTATTCTATGTGTTGACGTCATTTTAACTAGAAGACAGGGCGGGACATATCAAGCTGCCCAGCCTCTTTTTTTAAATAGCCAATATCGTTCCTTTATTGCATAGCTTGGCCCAACCGTTCAGAGTCGTTGAGCTCAGTAACGCCTCATTTGACATGGTATGACAACCACAATCACATCCATATTGCTATAAAATATAGCATTCTGTGTAGAATTCAAATAGCTCTGATGTGTTTTAATAGCTCAGACTTCTTTTTCCTCAATGGAAAGCAAGTCTGAATCGTTCCCTGTCCCCTATATAGTGCACTATGTGCCATTCATCATGCAGAAAATACTAATTCTGTAAACAAGTGACCGATTACAGCCACGGCTTCAGCATCTACAGGTGCTTCTCAATAAATTAAAATGTTGTGGAAAAGTTCATTTATTTCAGTAATTAAACTCAAATTGTGAAACTCATGTATTAAATAATTTCAATATACAACAGCCTGAAGAAATCTTAAGTATTTTGTTTTTTTTAATTGTGATGATTTTGGCTCACATTTAACCAAAACCCACCAATTCATCTCAACAAATTAGAAAATGGTGACATGCCAATCAGCTAATCAACATAAAACACCTACAAAGTTTTTCTGAGCCTTCAAAATGGTCTCTGACAGTCATTGACACCCTTCACAAGGAGCGTAAGACACTAAAACTCATTGCCAGTAAGCTGTTCACAGAGTGCTGTATCCAAGCATGTTAACAGAAAGTTGAGTGGAACGAAAAAGTGTGGAAGAAAAACATGCACAACCAACCGAGAGTTAAAAAGTTGGTTAAATGACCATGGTGTTGGTGTGCTTGACCTTCCAGCAAACTCACCAGACATGAACCCCAGAGAGAATCTATGGGCTATTGTCAAGAGGAAAGCGAGAAACAAGAGACCAAACAATGCAGATGAGCTGAAGGCCACTGTCAAAGAAACCTGGGTTTCCAGATCACCTCAGCAGTGCCACAAACTGATCACCTCCGTGCCACACATAAATTGAGGCAGTAATTAAAGCAAAAGGAGCCCCTACCAAGTATTGAGTACATGTACAGTAAATGAACATACTTCCCAGAAGGCCAACAATTCACTAATGATGTTTTTCTTTTTTTATTGGTCTTATGAAGTATTCTGATTTGTTGCGATGTGAATTGGTGGGATTTTGTTAAATGTGATCCAAAATCATCACAAATAAAAGAACCAAAGACTTTAACTACTTCAGTTTTTGTGCATTCAATTTATTTAATACATGAGTGGAATTACTGAAATAAATTAACTTTTCTTCGACATTTTAATTTATTGAAAAGCACCAGTATTTATAGTATAGGGGCGGACGCTTCAGATTCTAGAGAGCATTAGATTGGTCAGAAGATTTGATGAGAAGATGAAGTGCGATGTGATGTCATGAAAATATGTGATCTATTTTATAAGAAATGAGAGACTGTACGTTTTGAAAGCTTATATCTCCTAAATGTAAAATTTTGTCATTGTTTTGGAACACATCAGCTTATTCTTAACCTTAAGGCTAACATATTAATACAAAAAACAAAAAAAAACATACATTTTTATTTCTTGGGGACTTTAAACACCTGTGTGGTTGAAGAACAACCTGAAAAGCAATACAACAAGCAAGGCTAGTAATAATAGTATTTTTAAAATATAATGTAGCAATCTTGCTTTGTCATAATCTGTTTCTGTACTGTTTGTTAACATGACCATGTTTTAGCTGATTTGCAGTTTGTTTAAGTGTACTAAAATGTTTTCATTTGAAGTGTTGGGATGATATTTGCTGTAAAAGTGCAACAATGTTGCAGAGTAGGCACCTAAAATGCACTTTCATGTTAATTATATACATTTTAACCTAGAGTCTTAATGCTGAAAATAAATGGTTGATAGACGTTTTTTTTTTTTGTCAACTATTAATTCGTCATGTACTACATTTGTAAAGAGTGTTATATGTAAATTCAGGTTAGTTATAGGGTATAATTAATTATAAATTAATTATTCATTATAAATTAATTTTTTAAAGCATGTGAAAGTCAGTAGTGAATATACTTTATGAATTTACTTACATTCTCTTTGTGAATTTTTAAAACTGTAACAATCATGAACAACTTGAAATGTTTTGTTCAAAAGCGAAAAATTCATCAAATTTAATGGTAACATTAAACAATATGATTCTTTTAAAAATCATATTAGATCCTCTTGGGATGATTTTTTTACTTTAATTATTCCTTCTTTTTCATGCATTGTTAACAATTTATTCTTAATAGTTAATTGCAATATTTGTAATCAGATAATTTGATGTGTTTTTGTGTCAGAATAATGATGGTTTAAAACTCATTTGATCTTGGTTAACTGAACTGTGTGACTGTTATTAAATATCCCCTTTCTCTTCATTGGTCATGGTGTTTGTGCACTAATTGCTTGATTTAAATACTCTCTTGCCCTAGGTCTGTAAAGTGGTGATTTTCTCTTATATGTGTTGGTTATTGTTGTTGCTGTTCTCAGGTATGGCTGCTCAGGGGAGCCCCCTGCTGGCCTCATTACCGGTGCAGGGTCGCCCACTTCAGACCCCTCTGGACCTGAAACACTTCCTGCCCTTCCGGCTCAGTGGCTCCTCCCCCCTCAACCTGTTCCCCAACTTCAACACTGTGAGTTAATTAACTCTCTTGGTTTTATTTTCTAAACCTCACCTTCCCAAATGTGTCATCATTTAAAGTTTAAAGTCAACTCGGAACATTTTAAAGGCATTGCGTTGGGTCCCAAATGTCATCTCTAAATGTCAGGAACGATTCAGCAGACTGTAGGGTATTTTTAAAAGTGCAGAATGTTTGCAAAAAGGGCCGCTAAACAAAGGTGTATTGTGTTCGATAGTAATTTTAGATTTAAGACTCGAGCAGCAGCTCAGATTAGGATCTAGATTTAGTTTCAGACTCTCTGAGCGCAGTTTTGAAGGCAGTTTGTGTGTAACAGGGTTCTCTTTCTTCTGATATCTGCATTCTGGAATACACACTCCATGTGTTATATTCATGAGTACACTGCTGGTCGGCTAAAAATAATATATAGTAACATATATTAAAAATAATATACACCAACAGCACGTCTTTATAGCAACTTTGGGCTGTCAGTATATAGCCAGGTTCAGGTTCTCTTTTTGATCAGATCAGTCTCTCTCTCTCTGTGTGTGTGTGTGTGTGTACTAGAGTGATAAATGCACCTGTCTCTTCAGCAAAGTAGCTGTCAGTGACCTCTCTCCTCTCTTATCCTCCACTGCTTTCCTTTGCTTACCTTACTGCTCCTCTTCTCTTCTCTTTACTGCTGCTTTAGTATTCTCATCTCTTCTCTGTTCTTCATGTCTCTGCTCTTCTAGTCTTCTCTGCTCTGTTTTTTCTCTCCTTTTCTCTTTTCACTTCTTTTTGTCATGTCATTTCTTTACAGCTACTTTTTCACACCTCATCTCATCTTGTATTGTCTCCCTATTGATTCATGACTTTTCATCTCATGATGTGTCATCTCTGGTCTCATCTTCTGATGGTTTGGTCCTCTCTTCTCATCTCGTCTTTTATTTTCTTCTCTCTCTCTCTTTGTTTTTACTGCTCCTCTTCTCAACTTGGGTTGTCTTCTTATTGGCTCTTTACTTTTCATCTTATGACATGTTGTCTCTTATCTCATGTTGCTTCATTTCTTGTCTGTTCTCTTCTCTTTTCTTCTCACTTCTTCTCTCGAGTTTACTACTTACTGCTTTTTGTCCCATTATTTCTCTTCTTGTCTCTTTTCGTTTTTTCTTTCTTCTCTTTTGATTTTACTGCTAGAACTCTTTATTTTCTGTTCTACTCTTCATCTTATCCCTTCTCTTGATTTTATGCTTTGCATCTCATTGTTCTCTTCTTGTTTCTTCACATTTATTCTTGATCCTTTTCTTTTGTTTTCACTGCTCCTTCTCTTCTCATCTTATTTCTTATCTCTTTATTGCATCTTTTGTCTTGTCATTATTTCTCTGCTCATCTCGTGTATTTTCCTTATCTTGTGTAATCTGTTCTCATATTATCTTTTTAACCTTTACTTTTGTTTTCTGCTCTGCTCATCTTATCTCATATTTTCTCCTCTCTTCTCTCCTCTCTTTACTATTGTGTCATCTCTTGTCTCATCACATCATCCCCTTCATTCCTGCATTAATATCATGCTCCACCATCTCCTAACCCTCTCCAGTACTCAAGAGTCAACAATGCGGCTTCATCAGACACATACACTCTCTGATACACACACACACACACATTGACCTGGCAGTGTCCCAGCTGGTCAGGGATGACTGCAGATGAACAACAAGAACATTCTTGAGGCTCTAAAACAAATAGACGTGTGACCAGCTGCAGAGTCATTGTGATGTGGTGTGTGTTCTCATGGCGAGGGGTGTCAAGGGAAAGTCCCTTGGGCTCTGGCATCATGTTTAGGGTTGCTGCTGGGATAGAAGGAATGTGTTTGAATCAGCAGAGAGTGAGTCTGTTGATTCGAAGTAAGTGATTTGTATAATTGTTTCTCACCCTTACCTCAGATGGACCCGGTGCAGAAGGCTGTGATAAACCATACGTTTGGTGTTCCTCAGTCCCTGAAGAAAAAACAGGTCATCTCATGCAATATCTGCCACCTGCGCTTCAACTCCACGGTTAGTGTGTAGTGTGTGTGTGTATTTTACCCTGCGCAGTTGTGATGACAGACAGTGAACATCACACTGGATGGGTAAAAGCTGTTCCATCCCTTATAGCATTTGTCTCTTTGCTTTCTTTATTTCTTTGGTTTTCTTACTTTGTCTTTGATAATGTGAAATTATCAGTCCCTAACATCCCACTCTCTCACTCTCACTCTCTCTCTCTCTCTCACACACATTTAACTGGTTAAATGGTACTTTTCATTGACTTCTATTTTATTATTATAATTACTGCAGATTTACTGTAACCCAATACCTATTAAGCAATAATAAGGTACTATGTTGAATACAGTATAGCACAGCCTTTCTCATTGCTTATATAAAATTGGTGCTGCATAAAATAAAGGACTTTTCATTAAAATATTTTCATGTAATAATGTTCACCCAAAAATGATAATTCTGTGATTATTTGTACTTCTGTGTCGTTCCAACCCATATGCTGTTTTCAATTGAGGACAAAATTATTTTTGAGGAATCGTCATGCTGTTATTTTGCGTACAACAACATTTCAAAGTGACCAAGGCTGTTCAGCACCAAACAGTAGGGGTGCTCCGACTGATCGGCTACCGATCACTATCAAACGATAATCACATTGCGATGATTGATTGGCTAAAGAACACTATTGACCCATTATCTCACTGGGATGATTGATCGGCTACCGATCACTATCGACCGATAATCTCATTGGGATGATTGATCGGCTACCGATTACTATTAAACGATAATCACATTGGGATGATTGATTGGCTACCGATCACTATCGACTGATAATCTCATTGGGATGATTGATTGGCTACCGATCACTATTAAACGATAATCTCATTGGGACTATTGATCGGCTACCGATCACTATTAAACGATAATCACATTGGGATGATTGATTGGCTACCGATCACTATCGACCGATAATCTCATTGGGATGATTGATCGACTACCGATCACTATTAAATGATAATCTCATTGGGACTATTGATCGGCAACCGATCACTATTAAACGATAATCTCATTGGGACTATTGATCGGCTACCGATCACTATCGACCGATAATTGATCGGCGGTCTCTGAAAAGGCCAATCTCAAAAAAATTATCTCAAGCTGAAGACGATGCCACAAGATGTTTGGCATGACATGCCGTCTCAGCCTCTGTCTGGCACAGGTGAAATAATTATAATGCTATTTTTCTCCATTAAATAATAAGTTACTTCACAAACAGTGGGAGTGTATCACCGCAAGCTCTCTCTTTCACTCTCAAAATACACAAATGGATTCAAATCTACCCACATCGCATTTGTCTATAAGCAAGCTGCACAGGTGACACAGGAATTTTCACTTGCATAATGGAAGCAGTGTCACATCTTCACTTAAGTTTATAAATTGCATTACTTTTTAATTCTTGCCCGTGTTTAACCATTCTGCGCATGCACACTCGCAGCGCGCACTTCAAGTTCACTTTACTCCATTTGCATTGCGTATGCGGTGCATATTTTTTTTCCGCACTCATGTTAACGCATTGTTTTCAATAAATATGACATGGATTAATGCAAAAATGTAGTAATTACACCACACATGCATATTATTAAAGTCTACTGTGTTTCACAGTCAACACATATGGCTTTTTGGTTAGGTTTAAAGAGAAAGGGCACTTTTAGATAAATCTAGCAATGAAAGAAAGAAAAACTTCATTCTTTATGAATGGCAGGATTGCGTGTAATAAATATAAAAAAAAAGGAAAGGCAGTAGAGCTGACTATTTCTGTCAATGGTAAGTTTGTGATAACATAAGAAAAGTAGGTTTAAATGTTTTGCCACTTGCTTGAGCAAATTAATATATAAATCTAGAAGTAAATACAAAAGTAAAAGCATTGAATAATGTGTTGCTTTTATTTATTGTGTTTAAACATGTCTCTTAAAGATTGTATTATTGTACTGTGTAAAAAAAAATAAAAAAATGCAATGCTGATAAAGCATTTTCAGGGACAATGTTTGGATTTGAAATCAAAATAATGGATAAATGCTGTGTTTGTGCCTTTAGTACAACAGCTACCAATTTTGCCCTGGTAAACAGCCAAGGACCAGTAGCGGACTCTTCTGTGAAAGCACAGTCCATGCTGCTTCCCCTCTCACAAGATTCACCTAAAAGGGGAATTGCCCCCATTTTCAAAAATGAAATTCAGGCCCTGAATAAATTTCAAAAAATCCTGATTGGAGTATCACTATATATAGTTGTAAACACTGTTGGGAACGTTTCTTTAAAAAAGTAATTAGTTATAGTTACTCACTTCTTGTTCCAAAAAGTAACTGAGTTAGTAACTGAATTACTCTATAATAAAAGTAACTCGTTACCAGGGAAAGTAACTATTGCGTTACTGTAAAAATTTTTTTTAAAAAGTTGCTAAATGTCAAAGATTTATTTATTTATTTAGTTTTTTTTTAGCAGTTTTCACAAGTCAGTTGAAATGAGAATAGAACAGATAGGTGTTCATACATAACTTTCTATATTTATTGCACGTCAACAGACAGCATGTGTATTATCTTTGTAAGAAAAGTGTTTTTGGCTTTGTATATATGCGTATGTCACACATTACATGCACGTTCTTGCCTTTGACCACAATGAATTTGAAGTAGTGCTTATATCTCCACCTTGAAAATGCCAACTTTTCATCGGATTGCTCCTGACTCGCCATCTCTGCTGCTGCTGCGAATCTCTGTTTAGCTGTAGCATGTGTGTGTGTGTTTTTGGCGCCGCTGGTGCGTGTGCCGGCATGTGTGTAAAAACACTGGCTCTGATTGGCTACCATGAAACATATGACTCTGCCTTAGCCAATCATAATCGCTTATCTCGTTATCAATCAACCCACCTCCTCACTCGCTCTGTGAACTAGAGGTGCGTTCGGATTACATAGTTTATTAAATCAATGCATAGTAACGCACCGCATTTAACATCCAGTAATGTTAACGGCGTTATAACGACAGGGAAAGTAATTAGTTAGATTACCCCGTTACTGAAAAAATAACGTCGTTACTGTTAATCCAAACACTGGTTGTAAATGACAAAAAGAAGGCTTAAATGATATGTATCGGTATCGGCAGATACTGCTTTCCGTGATCGGCCTCAAAAATCCTGATTGGAACACCCCTACCAAATAGCACTATAAAAGTGGTTAATATGACTCGTGCACTAATATGATAGCCTTTTGTCAAAAACCAAAGTGTAGATCACTGAAAATCTTCCCCTCTGCTGCAGCTCATTTACATTTAGTTGTAACACACAAGACACCTTTATTGGATCTCAACATTTATGCCCATGCATGAACTTTCAGAGCGTCAGGTTTATAGTACATAACAACAAAATTTTGCCTGTTTCCTCAATAAAAGCTATTGTATTAGTTAGGAAGACTTGAGATATAAGATGTGAAAAGAACTACTTTCATGGTTGTTTAGTGAGAAAAAAATGTTTGAACTGTCAAAATCACCTGCCCCTTATCCCTTATCAATTTTTATGTGTGTGTCCCACAACGAACATAATACATAACGGTTTAGAGTACAGCTTTTTCTTTTTTTTTCTTTTTTTTATGTTTATGTATGTACGTAAATAACTTGATCCATGCAGCTTTAACGTTCTTAGTTGTTTCTGGCAAGTCCAGTGCTGTGTTGGACAGCGAGCTTGAGTGAAGAGAAGATCCTCGCAACTGAGATGATCTGCATGAAAAATGAAAGCATGCTTATCTCCATTGCCAGATTCATACTGCTTGTGTTGTCAGAAAGGGTTATGTCCCTCTCACTTACAGTTTCTGTCAGCCTCTGGGCGACACTTGGATCAGTTTCTGGGCAGTTTGCATGAATTTTGATGAATATTGTCATTTTGGGTTACTATTCTGTCACTCGTCCAAAATAAGTCCATCGTCTTATTTCCAGGAACCTCAAAAGGTAAATTTTCTTCTAAGAGTGTAGCATTTGGCTCACATCAATATTTTAGCCATGAAAATTAACCTGTGCAACTAATCATTGTATATTTGTATGTTTCTGACAAGCTGTTGAAAAATATTGAACTGGGACGTCATTTGTAGTTCTATTATTCGGTTTTCACTGCTGTTAAGGGCATTTTTAGCCCAGATATATCCTGAGAGAGAAACCCAACAGCGTTTGCTCAGTTAGACGTCTGAAAGTCTATCAATTGCTCATTAGTTTCCCACTGCTTGTGGTTCACCGTACAATACTCTATCTCTCTCTCTCTCTCTCTCTGTTTATCTGTCTTTTGGTTTCTCTGTTAGCCTGTCTTGTCTGTTTCCTCTTGTCTCATTTTACTTTCTCTATTATAACTTTCTCTACAGATTTGATTTATAAGCTGGTAGAAATATTAAATAGCTTGTTTAAACTCTCTGTGTTTGTAGTGAAAGATTATTACAATTTCAAAATTTTAATTAAAAAAAAAACTGTTCTCTATCGTTTTATAAAATGTAATATATTTGTGATGTCAGAGCTGTTTTGTCATTATCATTACTCCAGTCTTCAGAGTCACGTGATCCTTCAGAAATCTGTCTATATGCTGATTTGCCAGTAAAAAGTTCAAAAGATCTTTTTATCTTTTATATATATATATATATATATATATATATATATATATATATATATATATATATATATATATATATATATATATATATACAGTATATGCACACATAGTTATGTATAAGTGTGTGTGAGCAGGAGAGTATATAAACATCCTTCCTCCTCATCTGTTTAGAGCAGACAGTGTTGTCCCTTCTGTCCCCAGATGAGGGTCATCTGCTAAGTACTTAAGAGGATTTGAGTGGGTTGATTACTCCCTCTGGGCCCACAGACTCATTTCTGCTCTGATATTAGCCCAAGATTTGCTCGATGAACTAGGTGTTAGCTTTGATTTGCAAGTCGAAAAACATTAACCAGCTGCCATTCCATTTGCAATTTAAAATGTTAGTTCTATGCTTTGTGTTAGTGTCATTTTCAAATCAATTTCAGCTTTTAAAATTATTTCGGTATGCAATAAAGGATTCACAGCTCAGCATGTAAACAGCTCATGTTCACTTTAATTACATGCCGAATTATTACTATACATTTCTGCAGAATCTGGATTATGGCTCTAGATGATTGCAAGAGTCTGGAAACATTTATATTTTTTAACTGAAGAGGTGTTGTACTGTTAGTCAACGTATATGTGTGTCTTTGAATACATCACAATGCCAATCACTAAATTTATCAACAGTATAATTATACAGTGTATTTCAATTGACACCTGCTATTGTAATTCGGGCCTTCCACTGGGCATTTACTCTTATCACCCTAATGCAGACTGTTCATACTCACTGTTTGTGTGTGCGTAGACACTTAAACATATATGCACGTTTTTGTTTTTGTCCCATATGCATATCTGTTATCATGCAAAGCATTTTGACCAGGTTTAGTATATATTTTCCAGGTTTAAGAATAATAACTAAGAGAACAAAACTATGAAATAACACAAATAGCAGTATGGGAATAATGTAATCACAACAAAATAGTTAAAGGGTTATTTCACCCAAAAGTACTTGCCCTCATGTCATTCCAAACCTGTAAGACCTTAGTTCATCTTCGTAAAGGTAGTAAGGACATCATTAAAATAGTCCATCTGACATCAGTTGTTCATCCTTCATTTTATGAAGCTACGAGAATACTTTTTGTGCACAAATAAGAACAAGAATAACAAATTAATACAACAATTTATTCTCTTATATGTCCGACTTTGATTAAGAAATTGTTGAATTAAGTCATTATTTTTGTTTTATTTGCACACAAAAAGTATTCTCGTAGCTTCATAAAATCACGGTTGAACCACCTTTTTTGGGCCTTGATCGTTTCAGTTGCATTGCTGTCTATGCATGGTCAGAAAGCTCTTAGATTTTATAAGAAATATCTTAATTTATGTTCAGAAGATGAACAAAGGTCTTACAGGTTTTGAACGACATGAGGGTGAGTAAATAATGACTTTGGGTGAACTAACCCTTTAACAAAAATCAAAAATGTCTCATTTCCTTTAGCCTCGGTAACAGTTCTGCACACCCTGGACTTCTCTTTAACTTTTTGAGGTGCATCCTGGGAGGTTTTTAAGATTTCATGTATGCTGGCTACTTAATAAATATAGATATACACATTTTAGTGTTGTTAGGACATTAAAATGTATAGAAAATACAGGATCATGCTAAACACCAATTCAGTGAATCTCATGACTGGTAGTTTAAATGTCTGCATGTTTCTGTAAATGTGAGAAGCTTCGTTAAGGTTTTGCATTCCTTATACTGTCTTTTTCTATCTGTATTTCCCTAGAATCAGGCTGAGGCTCATTATAAAGGCCATAAACATGCTCGTAAGCTGAAAGCTTTAGAGGCTCAGAAGAACAAACAGCAGAGGCGACAACTCGACAACACACATCACAACCGAGACAGAGAGAAGGACCGAGAGAGGGAAAGGGAGAGAGACAGCAGCAGAGTGAAAACGAGCGCTCCAGATCCACTTCCTGCCCTGCTGGATGACACCGCCATGGAGGAAAGTAAGTGAACTCACGGATGATTCACTGCATGAGTGAGCCTTTTTGTTACTGCAGGAAACGATTTAAATTTATTACAGACAACATAAAACACATTTGCAACATATTTAACTTCTGTAATTCTGTAATCTCTCAGAGTCAAGAATATTCAGCTCATTTTAACATGGGACAATGATAGACTCTCGTTTCTGCGTGTTACCAAAATGATATAATGGCTATGATCATACAGGCATAATTTTATATATATATATATATATATAAATACACACACACACACACACACACACACATATATACTTTATACTTTAGGTACACCTTGCTAATACCGGGTTGGACCCCCTTTTGCCTTCAGAACTGCCTTAATATAATTCTTTGTGGCAGATTCAACAAGGTGTTGGAAATATTTCTTCGAGATTTTGGTCCGTATTGACATGATATCATCACACAGTTGCTGCAGATTTGTCGGCTGCACATCCATGATGTGAATCTCTCGTTCCACCATGTCCCAAAGCTGCTCTATTGGGTTGAGATCTGGTGACTGTGGAGGCAAGTGTAAAGTGAACTCTCATGTTCAAGAAACCAGTCTGAGATGATTTGAGCTTTGTTAATTGGAGCATTATCCCTATCAGAAGATGGGTACACTGGAGTCATAAAGGAATGGACATGGTCAGCAACAATACTCAGGTAGGCTTTGGCATTTAAACTATGCTCAATTGGTCTAAGGGGCCTAAAGTGTGTCAAGAAAATATCCCCCACACCATTACACCACCAGCACCAGCCTGAACTGTTGAGACAAGGCAGGATGGATCTATGCTTTCATCTTCTTTATGCCAAATTCTGACCCGACCATCTGAATATTGCAGCAGAAATTGAGACCCATCAGACCAGGCAATGTTTTTCCAATCTTCTATTGTCCAATTTTGGTGAGCAGGTGTGAATTGTAGCCTCCGTTTCCTGTTCTTAACTGACAGGAGCGTCACCCGATGTGGTCTTCTGCTGCTGTAGCCCATCAGCTTCAGGGTTCGACGTGTTGTGTGTTCAGAGATGGTATTCTGCATACCTTGGTTGTAACAAGTGGTTATTTGAGTTACTGTTGCCTTTCTATCATCTCTAACCAGTCTGCCCATTCTCCTCTGACCTCTGACATCAACAAGGCATTTTGGTCCACACACCTGCTGCTCACTGGATATTTTATCTTTTTCGGACCATTCTCTGTAAACCCTAGAGATGGTTGTGTGTGAAAATCCCAGTAGATCAGCAGTTTTTGAGATACTCAGACTACCCCGTCTGGCACCAACAACCATCTCATGTCCAAAGTAACTTAAATCCCTTTTCTTCCCCATTCTTTTGCTCGGTTTGAGCTTCAGCAAGTCGTCTTCACCACATCTAGATGCCTAAATGTTGAGTTGCTGCCATGTGATTGGCTGATTAGCAGTTTGTTACCAAGCAATTGAACAGGTGTACCTTATAAAGTGACCGGTGAGTGTATTTCACCAAGGCTGCATTTATTTGATAAAAAAATACACCAAAAATTTTAGTTTTGTGAAATATTATTATTTTATAATTATTGTATTATTTTAAAAATTCTATTTCAATATAATTACAAATGTAATTTGTTTTTGTCATGGTAAAGTTGTAATCATTACTCCAGTCTTCAGTGTCACATGATCCTTCAAAATCATACTAATATTCTGACTTGGTGCTCAATTATTAATAATGTTTCTTCTTCTA
This sequence comes from Carassius gibelio, assembly GCF_023724105.1. Taxonomy (NCBI): domain Eukaryota; kingdom Metazoa; phylum Chordata; class Actinopteri; order Cypriniformes; family Cyprinidae; genus Carassius; species Carassius gibelio. The sequence goes on from NC_068373.1 coordinate 408,418, forward strand.
ATTTTATGATTATTATTATTATTTTTTTTTTTTTTTTTTTTTTGTGGAAATCATGATACATTTTTTCAGGGTTCCTTGATGAATGGAAAGGTCAAAAGAACAGCATTTGTTTTAAATAGAAATCTGGGTACCACTTTAGTTTTGGGCCCAAGTTGCTTATTAAGGACAGTGTCACATCTAAAGATATCACTCATAGAGCTATAACAGAAAAAAACTTAATTAGGACATAAAAAAATCAGAGGTTGCATTCCTGTGGAGTTTTTGTATATAACTTGATAAAACATGCATAGATCTTGAAAAACCTCACAGAATTAAATTAAAAAGAGGCCAAATTTACCATAATCCATTGATCAGAACTGTAACACATTAAATCAGACGGGCATGCTTCAGCTTGTGTTTTTATTCATAACTTCTCAAAACATACATAGATCGTAGAAAACTTTTCAAAATATTCTCCCGATTTTAAAGAGCCCAAATTTACCATAATCCGTCCATCAGATCAAATGATTTTTGTTCATAGAGCTGTAACAAATTAAACCAGACCAGCGTGCTTATACAATAAACAACTGTACTTCCAGTTTGCGCTTTTATTTGTAACATTATGAAACAGATAGTCATGTATCATATGTTATTTGAAAGGTATCATCGAGTAGAACAAAACAAGTATAATTGTTTGGGGCTTTGACTAAACTTGAGTGAGGAATTACTTCAAATTCAAAACAACAATTTCAATACTGTCAAGGGCTAAGAGAAAGGCTACCTTGGTTTCAATTCAAATGCTGTAACTTTTGATTACTTCATGATATCACCTCAAAATTAATTTCAAATACAGCACACATGTTGGGGAACATCCCCAAAAATACATTTTCTCCTGCCTGATTTTTTTCATGAGATATTGAACGTCAAATAAGAATTACATTTAAAAAATTCCCTTGATCACACACATTTTCCTTACATTGTATCACCTATTTCTCAACATGAGAATATTCAAATGTTTAATATGCCCATGCAAAAAAAAAAAAGGATTTTTTTATTTCTTTTTTTTATATCATACTTACCCCAAACTTTTGAATGGTTATGTGTTATGCGTTTCCCAAACATTATAAGCAGCAAAAACAGTTTTCAACATTGATCATAATGAGAAATGTTATTTAATGTGATCATAATTTGCATCACAGGAATAAATTCCTTTTTAAAATATATTAAAACAAAACAGTTATTTAAAATTGTAATAATATTTCACAATATTGGTTTTACTGCTTTTACTTCTTGTAAATTACTATTTGACAATCTTTTAAAAAAGCATCTTGATTACATTAAATGCAATGAGAGAACATCTGGGCCAGCAAGTGTTCGTTTGTGACTACCTCAAGAATGTCTGGAGAAAACAAAGACAACTTTTTATTTTAATATGCATTTTGGATGAATCGTGCATTTAGCTTGTCTGTAGTTCCTTCACTGCTGTGAATATCCTCCAGTCCTGCTCTTCATGATCTGTCTTTTATATTAAGGAGATTTCATTTCTGAATAAAAGACTTGACTTTCCTCTTGTCACGGGGAAGTACTGTGACACAGAGAGCAGAACAACAAGCCGACAGAGAGCTTTGAGCCATCCCTCTCCAATAATCTCTACCTTTTTGTCCCTTTTAAACTCTTTCTTTTTCCTCCTCTGCCCAGCCTCTATAGAATATGATTTGAAAGGCAGCCCGAATATGGGCCCAAGGGATACGATTAAGGAAAAAAATGGAGAGAGAGGGAGTCAGAAACTTCATATCCTTCTGCTACAAGACCTTCAGTATGAAAGAAAAAACCAAGCGAAAAGAGAAAGAGAGCAAATGAAAGTGGATGGATAGGGCAAAAAGATAGAAAGCAAGAACAGCAAGCTCATCAAATCACATTTTAATACTCGTCCCCATTCATGGCAACACAACGGTGAGACGGAGCATACAATCAGACTGGAAGAAAAGGAGAGATTAGATAAGAGAGAGCTGGAGAGAGTTTAAAAGAGCTACAGAGATGGAGAATCAGAAGATTAGCTATTGCAATTTTGTCACAAAGCCTTTGTGTTTGGATTAGCTCTCATGCACATGCTAATGCATTCTTCATATTAACTATTTGGAAAAATACATATTTTCAAAATGGACTTACTAGTGGCTTGCATGAATCTCTAATCGGTCTTATAAGGGAGATATTCGAGTTCACCTGACCCCAGTTTGAGCAGTTTTTAGGGTGTATTTATGTTAGTCACATTGTTGAACTGCTAATAGCATTTTTTTTTATAATTAATGTGACTTTTTAAGGTTTCTACATCATTATGGTGCTTTTTTTTCTTTTTGTATATAATTTACTATATATCTTCTGCCCCCTGGTGGATTAGCTATGTGCTCTTGATGAATTAGAAGAACTTAATGTGAAATCTTTGCTATTTTGATAAAGTAAAAGCAAGAATAACTTAAATATTGCCAATAATGATTCATAATGCATATTTACTGGATTTAAGAAACAATATTTCATACATTATAAAAAAAGGGGTCAATCCAATGATACCGCTTGAGGCAGGCCTTTATTTATTTATTTCAGTCATTATTGTAGTGCCCCATTAAATGATTTTATATTTAATGTATGTGTGTATGTATCTATGTGTTTTGTTATATATATTTTACAATATTATTTATACATTTGTAGTGTATATAAAAAAGATGAATGATAATATTTTACTAAGATGTATTTAGACTGAAAACTTACATTTATTTGAATCTTTATATGTGATTTTTATTTTATTTAATGTGTTGTAACAAACATTTCAACAAAATTTCTTACATCTATTTATTTATTTGTTATATATTCTACATATTTACTGTATATATTTAACATTTAATATATTTATACTTTTATAAAAAATATATATTACAGCACAGTGTGTGTGTGTGTGTGTGTGTGTTGTATTTTTTATTAAGAAACAATGCAGATAAACTATTCAACATCACTTGACTAGTGACCCATCCCTGCTTCAACATATGTGCATTCAGAGCATCAATCAGTTACCATGTGTTTTTTTTTTTGGTCAACTGATGAGTTAACACTCTCATTTAACAGATAACACGCTCTTAAACCCAGTGTCGTCTCACATATGTTAACACACACGAGAGCTAATCTGCAATTCTGAAATGCTCTTTTGCTAACGCGCGCGCGCGCACACACACACACACACACACACACAGACACTCAAATTGAGCTGATTGTCTGATGAAATTAGCACTGTTCTGTCATTAAGCTTGCAGCTGCAGGGGCCAATCACAACTCTACAAGCATGTCAGCTGTTATTAACAGCCATAAGTTGCCTGAAATGGAAAGAGAGGATGGGAGGGGGGTTCTAGAAATTTCTATAGAGGAAGGGGTCCATTTTATAACAGCTATTGAAACACTTTGAATGCTCTTGCTGTCAGATGTCATGGATCATTTTCATCATGAGCTTGCTGATGTAGTATAAATAAGTGCAGTATTTAAAAAAAATGTACAAAGCGAGAGTTAAATATAGCCATCATGCTCTATCCTCTTCTCTTCCCTGTCCATCACTCCATTCTTCCACATCCATCCCCGTATGTGTCAAATTGCATGTCTTTGCAAAGAGTGAGCTGTCCAAAACGGAAAGATTTAAAAAGAGTTTTAGTCTTTGAGGATCAGTTATACAAGCGTGCTGCAAGACACACACTCACTCCAAAGGGAGATGGGCACCGAGTGTTACCCAAGGCAATTCTCTCCATTTCATTAACTTTCACACATTTTTCAGGTGTGAAGGAAAACCTCCCACACACACACACAAACACACACACACACACACACACACACACACAGACAGTAGCACACAACCTTCCAATTCCATTTCCTGTTCTATTTTCCTTTTTTTTCTGTTCTATTTTCTTCACACTCTTCCCCTATACCCCCTCAGAGACCCCCCTTTAGGAGAACTGGTATAATCTAAATATCATAGAGGCACAGAAGGATGAGTCTATCTGATTCCCCAGAGAGGGGGGAATTCAGCAGATCTGCAAAAACAGCCCATTGGGTCACTCACCAAATAAACACTTTCACGTGTTTAAATTCTTTGTTACTCAGCAAAAGAACTCCTACAGTGACTGTAAAAGTCATTTCAAATTTATAAACACATATTACGTGCCACGTAGGAGGGAGTCCTGCTAGGAGAGGTGTTTTATACAGACTTAATTAGCATCTGGAATAGTGATCATTTGTTATTAATTGTTTTTTTTAGTGTTGTTCTTGACTGATTTTGCTTCAGTAGCCCTTTTTTTAACATCAGACATCAAGTTTTCATACCAAAATGTATATATCTAAATATATATTTATTAATATTATCACACACAACCTTTTTATAGTTTTAGTGTTTGGTTTTTGGATGTCGTCTGGATTTCAATGGTTTATCAGCAGCCACTAATTCACAACAGAAAACACAATGTAGTCATCACAAACCATGTTTATCCTCATTTCAGCCTGTGTTTAATGTAGTCTGGGTTGTATTTTCTTTTTCCTTGTTCATGCTTTTGAAGAAGGAAAGCATGTCAGCCTGTCCATGTTGTCCTTTGACTAATTGGCTCTATACATTTTTACATTTGCTTTTATCTAAAACACTTCACATACTCCTGGACATTCCCTGCCAGATAAATATGATGAATTTTCACCATTTTATGTTTTTAAGACAATTTTAAAACATTCTAGCAAAATGCTAGTGTGGTACATAGATTTAACAGAACAATATGTAAAGCTGTGAGGCCAAAGGTGAACAGCCATCAATGATTATTCAAATTTGGGTCGAAATTGAGCCAAAATTCTATATTTAGGTTTCTATTAAACATTTTTATGTTTGTTTAGATGGTCAAAAACATGGTATTCATGGTTTTGAGAGCACCTCATTAGATTTTTTACTTCCCAGGCTGCTATGGCCCTTATCTTCTTTCTTAACAGAATAGATCAAATACAAGGACACAGCACTTGAGTTTCAAAGGCAGACTTAAAGAAAAGGTCTGAAGTTCAACACATGAGCACTAATCTGTAAAAGCACAGCCGTAATAATGTTGCATAACCAAAAACAGTCAGTCTGAAAGTGTCTATATTAGTGTTTGTGTTCCTGTGCGCTGCACATTTCTGCCAATTTGGACACTAGCCCACAGCTAAATTTCAGCTAGCAGACATTCAGATGTTCGAGCGGATATTTTTATGCTGCTCTACTGCTGGCTTTCTGCCTTCACTTACTTACTGTTAGACTGTTCTTCAGCTAACAAGTAAAATAACACATACAGTATTGTTCAAAATAATAGCAGTACAATGTGACTAACCAGAATAATCAAGGTTTTTCGTATATTTTTTTATTGCTACGTGGCAAACAAGTTACCAGTAGGTTCAGTAGATTCTCAGAAAACAAATGAGACCCAGCATTCATGATATGCACGCTCTTAAGGCTGTGCAATTGGGCAATTAGTTGAATTAGTTGAAAGGGGTGTGTTCAAAAAAATAGCAGTGTGGCATTCAATCACTGAGGTCATCAATTTTGTGAAGAAACAGGTGTGAATCAGGTGGCCCCTATTTAAGGATGAAGCCAACACTTGTTGAACATGCATTTGAAAGCTGAGGAAAATGGGTCGTTCAAGACATTGTTCAGAAGAACAGCGTACTTTGATTAAAAAGTTGATTAGAGAGGGGAAAACCTATAAAGAGGTGCAAAAAATGATAGGCTGTTCAGCTAAAATGATCTCCAATGCCTTAAAATGGAGAGCAAAACCAGAGAGACGTGGAAGAAAACGGAAGACAACCATCAAAATGGATAGAAGAATAACCAGAATGGCAAAGGCTCAGCCAATGATCACCTCCAGGATGATCAAAGACAGTCTGGAGTTACCTGTAAGTACTGTGACAGTTAGAAGACGTCTGTGTGAAGCTAATCTATTTTCAAGAATCCCCCGCAAAGTCCCTCTGTTAAAAAAAAGGCATGTGCAGAAGAGGTTACAATTTGCCAAAGAACACATCAACTGGCCTAAAGAGAAATGGAGGAACATTTTGTGGACTGATGAGAGTAAAATTGTTCTTTTTGGGTCCAAGGGCCACAGGCAGTTTGTGAGACGACCCCCAAACTCTGAATTCAAGCCACAGTACACAGTGAAGACAGTGAAGCATGGAGGTGCAAGCATCATGATATGGGCATGTTTCTCCTACTATGGTGTTGGGCCTATTTATCGCATACCAGGGATCATGGATCAGTTTGCATATGTTAAAATACTTGAAGAGGTCATGTTGCCCTATGCTGAAGAGGACATGCCCTTGAAATGGTTGTTTCAACAAGACAATGACCCAAAACACACTAGTAAACGGGCAAAGTCTTGGTTCCAAACCAACAAAATTAATGTTATGGAGTGGCCAGCCCAATCTCCAGACCTTAATCCAATTGAGAACTTGTGGGGTGATATCAAAAATGCTGTTTCTGAAGCAAAACCAAGAAATGTGAATAAATTGTGGAATGTTGTTAAAGAATCATGGAGTGGAATAACAGCTGAGAGGTGCCACAAGTTGGTTGACTCCATGCCACACAGATGTCAAGCAGTTTTAAAAAACTGTGGTCATACAACTAAATATTAGTTTAGTGATTCACAGGATTGCTAAATCCCAGAAAAAAAAAATGTTTGTACAAAATAGTTTTGAGTTTGTACAGTCAAAGGTAGACACTGCTATTTTTTTGAACACACCCCTTTCAACTAATTGCCCAATTGCACAGCCTTAAGAGTGTGCATATCATGAATGCTGGGTCTTGTTTGTTTTCTGACAATCTACTGAACCTACTGGTAACTTGTTTGCCACGTAGCAATAAAAAATATACTAAAAACCTTGATTATTCTGGTTAGTCACATTGTACTGCTATTATTTTGAACAATACTGTACACACACAAGTAACTTACCAATGTCTCCCAGATGGTTTATTGTTATTCTTTGTCTGTGTCTGCCTTTTTGTGGCATATTTCAAATCATGGTGGTCTAAAATACCTGGAAAGAGCTATTGGTTAGATTTCCTGTTCATCTCAATGATAGTCACTCGTTTGCTCAGTAGGTAACTGATTTGAAATCTGCTATTCACAGATTCACATGCTTTTAAAAAGGGATTAAAGGAATAGTTCTCCCAGAAATGGTGTACTGTACACTATTTTCCATGTCACCTAAAACCATTTGACCAATATTCAAATCTTGGTCCAGTAGAGGTCATGATAAAGTTTTGATCTATTGATAAAACAGGTTTGAACTGGCATGAGTGAGAGTAACTATCCTTTGAATAGAAACTCAAACACTTAAAAACTCAAACATGCAGTAACAAATAGTCCATCACTTTCTCTCTCTCTTCAGCTGCTGTCTGTGACTCCGATCCTGTCCTGAAGGTGGATGATGCTCACTTTAGTTCGGTGGTCCTGACACCTATATCAGAGGTCTCGTCTGCAGACCTGTCTGTGTCCTCCCCTTACTTCCAGAACCCGGACGGTCCGCTCGAACCCACCGCTGCCACCAGCGAGACAGCTGCACAGCAGGACAACCCTACGGAGGACACACCGGCAGAGAAGGACCCCAAAAAGACCAAAAAACATCTGCATTGCCCCGTCTGCAAAGTCACAGTTAACTCCACCGTTCAGATGGATGCTCACAATAGTGGTGCATATATTCTCCTTTCTTTTTCTTGATTTCTCTGTTTCTCTGTTTATTTATTTATTTACTTTACCATACTTTACTTTACCATTTGAATTCAGTAAAAATTAAAAAAAATAATAATAATCAAAAGTGTCAGTAAAGATGACTTCAGCTTTACATTTTTTACAGCTTTACAAAATAAATAAAATAGAAAATATAATAAAATAGAAAACAGCTGTTTGAAGTTGTAATAATATTTCATAATATAACCGTTTTAATATTATTTGTGATCAAATAAATGCTTAAGAGGCTTCTTTCAAAAACATTACATTCTTACTGACCGTACTTTTGAATGAAAGTGTATTTTTACTTATTTTGGTTTGAAAACTCATGAATCAACCCCATAAATTAATAAACAAATGTGAATAATCTGAGAATAATCTATGAGATCTTTTCACCATACAGCATTAATATTTCATCAACTCTATAATAAACAATAATTGCAATATAATCTAACAAAAAGTGTATCTTTTCATTAAAACATTTTTTAACAATCAATATTGTAACAATAGACGCCATTATAGAACATTATTGCATACTTATTCAAAACCTTTGTTTTTAACACTTACATAAATTTAGTAGTTGTTTTACACATTTTTGATCTCAAGATAATTCCATAAATTCACCCCATATATTTAGTTTATTTGTGCATATAAATAAGTGAACTTTGTCATGTGAATTGCCTTTTTGAACGTCACAGGCACCAAACATAAACTAATGATGGAAGGCCAGAGTGTGTTGCCACGGCGACGAGGGAAGACACTGTCATCCCGCCCCTCATGTAAAAGCAAGCGATTGGCCAGTAAGGGGAGTGTGGGCGTGGCCAGCAAGAGCTTCTACTGTGAAGTTTGCGAGATCCATGTTAACTCTGAGACTCAACTCAGCCAGGTAACATAAAACTAATTTGCACTTATGTATGTGACACACTGGAATATCAATAAAAATGTAAAGTAACATGGAATGCCATTTTAGGCTCAAATTAAAATCTAGCCTCTTTCACGTTTCCTGTGTTCTCTACTACCTAACCTAGCCTAACTAGCTGTGTTTTTAGAAGCAGGTAACTACATTTCAGACTTATTTTATCCAGTCAGGAATGGACTTCTAGAAATTGACAATCCCTTGAAAAAATTGCTGCTGAAAATCATTTACACCATTGACAGGCACATGATTTATTCTGTTGGCATTGACTGTTTGTCTTTTCTCAGAGGAAACACATCTACTGTGCCACGTTTGTTATCTGGTATAGCTGGGTTGAGTTTTCAATGTAACAGTAACACACTAATCAGTCCGAGATGAGTCATTATGCTTGTGTGTGTGTGTTAGTTTGGTGTCTGCTCAGGCCTGAGGAACATGACATTTAATGGTATTTCATGCTTCCCTTAAGTTGTTTCTGAAGTGTAAAGTAAACAACATGAAGCCTGTTGAAAAAGAAAGAGGGGAAGGAAAGAGGTGAAAGGTATTAAAAGGTTTTTTAGGAAAATATTTTTTAGAAAAAAGGAAACACTGCTCTTATTTTATCTTGACCAAGTATCTCATTATTAAAACACCATGGGTGTGATATGTCAGGCTTGAAAATGCACAGTTAAAAATAAACCTTTATTTCTGTATTTGTTTAGCATATGAACAGTCGAAGGCATAAGGATAGACTGGCTGGGAAACCCCCGAAGCCCAAGTTCAACCCTCATACCAAGAGTCAGCCTACCTCAGCAGCCTCGGTGAGAACGGGATTTACATGCTAATAGTAAAGATGTGTTCCTGTAGCTCAAATAGTAGGATAGCATGGTGCCAGCAATGTCAAAGTCATAAGTTCAATTCCCAGAGATTTCATGAACTGCTGATAGAAGCACCCGCCAAATATATGTGTGTAAATATAATGGTCATATTCAGCTGACCATTACAGAGTACTGAGTAAAAAAAAAAAATTATAGATTGTATCATGATTATGTAGTACAAATAGATATTATAACCCAGAGTTCATTATAAACAATAGGACTGATGATGATTGACAGGACAATATAATTAAGCAAACCTTTTCTCAGCATGACAGAGAGGAAAGGAAAAAGAGAGAGGAAGTTACTCGGGGGAGGATGCTAGGAAACAAGCTCTTCATGATACAAGGAGTAATTTTGAATAATTAAGACAATTTTAATGTCTGCTACACAAACATGATTATAGCAGCTCTCCTGATCTGTTCCAGCAGGGTGTCAGATGGAACAGTTATGCGGGAGGCGCAGTGTCTGCTCTGAAGAAAGTTATCAACCAATGCAATCTCTCCTCTCTGTCCTCACAGGTGAGCGACACAACTTAAACCCCATTAGCAGTCTCTTAAAGATGTAGTTTATAACCTCTGCACCATATCACAACTTTAGATTAACCAACGGCATGATTATATATATCAAAATTACAGAAAAGAGAAAATGATAGAAAATGACACAAAATGAATCGTGGTTAATTCGGTTTAATATACAGTTTCTGTTAATAGAAATAGTTTTGTCATAGTTGCAGAAGAAATATTAGAAATACAGAAAATATTTTAGCCTATATGGAGGGATCATTGATTTTGAAGAAAATATAAATAATAATGAAGTTTGAAATACAGATTATACAATTATATATATATATATATATATTATGGTTATGATTTTGTTTTAATTATTATCATTATTTTTTACAAGAACATACCATTTCAGGTTTTACTAACAATTTCTGAGTGCAAATTGTTTCACCACCAAATTTTCAGTGTACAGCAGTGGCAAAGAAATCTGCACCATTAAAAATATCTTTGTGACACGTTTTTTTGTTTTTTGTTTTTTGCATAATGATTAATTCTGTATCTCTTTTTTCTCTCTCTCTCTCTCAGACTAAACTGGCTCTACAGAAGCAATTGACAAAAAATTTGACCGCCAGCTTCCTTCCCTCCCCCATAACTCCACCCACCCTCTGCGCAGTCACAGCCAATCATCTTGGACTGCGACACCCGCCGGGCACTACTTTCATTCAGACGCCGATCCTCGGCCCTGCCCTCTTTAGGCCAGCGCCCGGACCTCTGAGAGCAACCCACACTCCCATCATATTTTCCCCTTATTGATCACCTCGAAACCATGCAAGCACGCTCTCACAACAAGGGGCACATTCACGTGATTTAGTCTTATGATCAGTTCTCAGTACTGACGGTCTCTGTGCAAACTTTGTCTGTGCTCCTTCTCTCTCCAAACTGTATACACTTAAGTATATAAACACAAACACACACTCCCATAGTGTTCCCTGTCCTCCTCAAAAACTGTGACTCTGAAAGAGTCACTCTTGAACTATGCAGCAAAGGGAGAGAGAGTGTGTGAGAGGGAGAGAGAGAGCAAGACCATATATGGGAATATGGGCGGGGCCTCATTGATAACACCAGCCCACTATGCAGATGAACGCTTTAAGGATAGGACAAGACTCATAAAGGAGTGAAAGAGCTATAAGAAGGATATTTAGTTTTGCTTTATGAGATATTTATCATTATACAGATATTAATCAGGTTTTTATTCTAGAATTTATTAGAGGAAAGATAATTTTAGAGACCTATAACTGCATTAGCTGTTTGTTTAGTGAGGAGATGCAAACATCCCTTTACTTGATCCTTTTATTTTTAAGTATTTTAAATTGTTATCAGTCTGTTTTCTTGTCGTTCCACGTGGATATATTGCCGTTGGTCTGTGTATTCGCACACATTTTGAGTAACCTCATCTGACCGGCTTTTGTTATAAACACAAAGCTCATTGGTCTGTCAGTTTACAGATGCCAAGGCTTTCTGTCATGGGTAATAACAGAATAACACAGAGTACTAGTCTAATATATGAACTTGACAGTTTGGTAGCAAGGCAACACACACACACACACTTGTCCCAATCAGTGTCGTAATTTTCTCAGTGTTGATGCATAGATTAGATGATTTGAGATTGCAGATGCACACACACACACACACACACAACCTCAGATGAGATGATTACGGTTCAGTCACAGTTTGACGTGGCCTTTTATGTCTGCATATTTTGCTCTCAGTATTTCTTCTTTACGGCCTCACAAAGGTCAGTGTGCCTGTCAAAAATCTCTCCGCATCCCATCTTGATTTAGATCTAAAACGTTACCATGTTATTTGCTTGTGTGTGTGTGTCATGAGTTCACTACTCCTGATCTTATTCAGAATAACATTTTCGATTCTAGAAGCATCATTGATTTATTTACATAGAAGAGCCATTGCCAAAACATAATGGCGGTCACTGAAAATACATCAGTACTGTTAAAATGAGGATGCAGGTGTAATTTCAGATTACACTTGAATAGCAACGTGTTAAATTTCAGATATATTAAACTCTCCTGCTACAAGTCTACACAAGTATTCTTGTCAGTCTGAACCAGGTCACGTTGCTTTGCCCCAGATGGTTTTGGATGGACTAAGACTGATTTTCTGTCTTCAGACATGTAGAATTAGACATTACTGTTGAGTCTATGTTGTTTGATTGAAACCATTTTTCATCATTTTTTTTTAAACGTGCCCTAGCATAAAGAGCTTTTTGTACATATTTTATGAATACAGCTTTTAAAAGTGAATCATTAACATTTATAATATATACAGTTAGAGTAAATATGTAGAATTTTATGAAATGTTTAATGTAGATTCTTTATCTGGTTATTGTTATTTATGTGATAATAAGAACGTGCTCTACTTGAAGTTATTACTTTTTGTCACCATTTCTGCAGAGACATGCATACTGAAATAAGGAGATAATCTAATGCGAAGTAGATAAGATTATGTAGTTTTTACGTCAAATTGTAAATCAAAGTGCTTGTAAGAAAGCAACGGAATATAAGAAATATTGCTAAAAACGGGCTGAGACTCGGACACCCAGACAAGGCCGCAGAGCCTGGAGTCACGGGTGAGGCTCAAGCCCACTCAGGGCTCCTGATTTTCAGAGAATGGTTTGCCCTTGAGGGAATGAAGCCTGGGGCCTTGAACTGAGCTTACTATCAACAGCCATATTGACACTTCAAGAGGCACAACATGGACAAATTCTGCATTTTTTTCTGTGGACACTTTAGAACAAGGACTTTGCTTGGACATGAATCAAATCTCTTATTTGTGTGTGTGTGTTTTGATAACTCCTAAATGTCAAACTGTTCTCCATAAGTTCCAAGAAAAGACTAGTGAATGAGAAATAACACTGGTCCATCAGTGGGATACCTTCATGCTTTCTTGAGGCACAAGAACACATAACCGCACCATTCCTAGTTGTCGTCCTCATGAGGTCCACAAAGCAGATATGGCTGTTTATGATACATATGACTGTGACGCTGGTCTCTGGTAGGTGGCTGATTTTACATGTTGTCCAAAAGTAACAGTTCCAAAATATCTTCAAGGTTGTTTGTTGGGATTTTATGTTTCTTTTTCAGTTCAGTGAAATTCAATCTTTAAGCAATAATGACGGAAACTGGAACATTTTTAAGAAAACAGAAGATTACTCTGTTTCTTTCTCTCTCTCTACCTTTTGTGTACATGTTTCTTCCCTGGTTCTCTTAATGTTGTGAGTGCTCTTAATAGTGTGCACACTGTTCCTATCACCAATCTGGAGGACAATGTTTTCTCCCTTTATTTTACACAAAGATGGAATCTGTTTGTCCCAGGACATTCATGAAGATGTCCATGCCAGCAGTGACCAGATAGTGGATGGCATTTCTAATTTCTGCCATGTTGGTTTGAGCTAATTTGACTATTCGATTCACACTCCCTTTTACCTCCTGCTCTAGTTTGCCTGCCTTGTGCCAAAATATATACATAGATTTTTTTTCCAATAATCTAATAGACTGCACATACAACCTATGAGAGTGAAACTCTCTTATGATCAGAAAGCACAAAAAAATAAATCTGTTTTCCCATGAATCTTTAAAAATCATTAAGCCTCCTGTGAAAATGTATGTGTGCGTGTTAACTGAGAAATATGTGAATTGTGTCCAGTGTTTCTGGAACATGAAGATTTCAATAACGTTTAAAAAGGGACATGGCCAGTATGAAGTAATTTAAATAACAACAGACATCTATGTTATTTGTTCTCTGTGCTAAATACATTTCTGTCTGTGACTGTTCTGAACTGTCTGCTGACACAAAGGAAAACGTATTTTCATAGGATTTTGTGTCTTGGTTTTCGGACTCATTTGCTCGTTCTCTGTACAGGGTATGTATGAATGCGTGAAAACGAAATAAAGCAGAGAGAGATAGAATTAAATCGATTAGTCTTCCACCCCAGTGCTCTGGCTGTTCTTTTGAGGGCTTCTGTGACTCGTGGTTATTGACCAGAGGATGACAGCTTGTCATGGCGTCTTGCTTTATAATGACAAACGTGTTGAATCTGCCCAGTTCACTGTAAACCCAGCACATCCAGCCAAAAAAATCTATCCACTGTTATTCACGATGATACACACAAGCGTTCTTTTTCATTCCAATCGTTCACCTCAAGAAGCGTGCGCCACCTTGTGTTTACAAACGAGAACGGCAAGAATATGAAAGGAGACGGACAGATTTTCACAGGTTTTACAAACTGGGTTTTTTTTATATTATTTTTTATATTTTTAATAAGGATATTTTTGATAACGTTTTAATAACGTTTTTAATATTTTATTAACCATCCATCCATCCATCCATCATCTTCCGCTTATCCGGGGCCGGGTCGCGGGGGCAACAGTCTAAGCAGAGACGCCCAGACTTCCCTCTCCCTAGCCACTTCCTCCAGCTCTTCCGGGGGGACCCCGAGGCGTTCCCAGGCCAGCCGGGAGACATAGTCCCTCCAGCGTGTCCTAGGTCTTCCCCGGGGCCTCCTCCCGGTGAGACGTGCCTGGAACACCTCCCTGGGAAGGCGTCCAGGAGGCATCCGAAATAGATGCCCGAGCCACCTCAGCTGGCTCCTCTCGATGTGGAGGAGCAACGGCTCTACTCTGAGCTCCTCCCGAGTGACCGAGCTTCTCACCCTATCTCTAAGGGAGCGCCCAGCCACCCGACGGAGAAAGCTCATTTCGGCCGCCTGTATCCGGGATCTTGTCCTTTCGGTCATGACCCACAGCTCATGACCATAGGTGAGAGTAGGAACGTAGATTGACCGGTAAATCGAGAGCTTTGCCTTACAGCTCAGCTCCTTCTTCACCACGACAGACCGGTACAGCGACCGCATTACTGCAGAAGCTGCACCGATCCGTCTGTCAATCTCACGTTCCATCCTTCCCTCACTCGTGAACAAGACTCCAAGATACCTGAACTCCTCCACTTGAGGCAGGAACTCTCCACCAACCTGAAGTGGGCAATCCACCCTTTTCCGACTGAGAACCATGGCCTCGGACTTGGAGGTGCTGATTCTCATCCCAGCCGATTCACACTCGGCTGCAAACCGTCCCAATGCACACTGAAGGTCCTGGTCTGAGGATGCCAACACGACAACATCATCCGCAAAAAGCAGCGACGAAATCGTATGGTCCCCAAACCGGACACTCTCCGGCCCTTGGCTGCGCCTAGAAATTCTGTCCATAAAAATTATGAACAGAACCGGTGACAAAGGGCAGCCCTGCCGGAGTCCAACATGCACCGGGAACAGGTCTGACTTACTGCCGGCAATGCGAACCAAGCTCTTGCTCCGGTCGTACAGGGACCGAACAGCCCTAAGTAGGGAGCCGCCGACCCCATACTCCCGGAGCACCCTCCACAGGATGTCGCGAGGAACACGGTCGAATGCCTTCTCCAAGTCCACAAAACACATGTGGACTGGTTGGGCAAACTCCCATGAACCCTCCAGCACCCTGGAAAGGGTATAGAGCTGGTCCAGTGTTCCACGACCGGGACGAAAACCACACTGTTCCTCCTGGATCCGAGGTTCCACTATCGGCCGAATTCTCCTCTCCAGTACCCTGGCATAGACTTTTCCAGGGAGGCTGAGAAGTGTGATCCCCCTATAGTTGGAACACACTCTCCGGTCCCCCTTCTTGAAAAGAGGGACCACCACCCCGGTCTGCCAGTCCAGAGGTACTGTCCCCAACCGCCATGCGATGTTGCAGAGGCGTGCCAGCCAAGACAGCCCCACAACATCCAGAGACTTGAGGTACTCGGGGCGGATCTCGTCCACCCCCGGTGCCTTGCCACCGAGGAGCTTTTTAACTACCTCGATGACTTCAGCCCGGGTGATGGACGAGTGCCCCTCCGAGTCCCCAGCCACTGCTTCCTCAACGGAACACAAGTCGGTGGGATTGAGAAGATCCTCGAAGTATTCCTTCCACCGCCCGACGATATCCCCAGTTGAGGTCAACAGGTGCCCATCTCTACTGTAAACAGTGTTGGTAGGGCACTGCTTCCCCCTCCTGAGGCGTCGAACAGTTTGCCAGAATCTCTTCGAGGCCAACCGATAGTCCTTCTCCATGGCCTCACCGAACTCCTCCCAGGCCCGAGTTTTTGCCTCCACGACTACCCGGGCTGCAGTCCGCTTGGCCTGCCGGTACCCGTCAGCTGCCTCCGGAGTCCCACAAGCCATCCAGGCCCGATAGGACTCCTTCTTCAGCTTGACAGCATCCCTTACTTCCGGTGTCCACCACCGGGTTCGGGGATTGCCGCCTCGACAGGCACCGGAGACCTTACGGCCACAGCTCCGAGCAGCCGCAGTGACAATGGAGGTGGAGAACATGGTCCACTCGGACTCAATATCTCCAGACTCCCTCGGGATCCGGTCGAAGCTCTGCCGGAGGTGGGAGTTGAAGATCTCTCTGACAGGGGGCTCGGCCAAACGTTCCCAACAGACCCTCACAGTACGTTTGGGTCTGCCGAGTCTGTCCAGCTTCCTCCCCCGCCATCGGATCCAACTCACCACCAGGTGGTGATCAGTTGACAGCTCCGCCCCTCTCTTCACCCGAGTGTCCAAGACATATGACCGAAGGTCTGATGACACGACCACAAAGTCGATCATCGACCTCCGGCCAAGGGTGTCCTGGTGCCACGTGCACTGGTGGACACCCTTATGCTTGAACATGGTGTTCGTTATGGACAAACCGTGGTTAGCACAGAAATCCAATAACAGAACACCGCTCGGATTCAGGTCAGGGGGGCCGTTCCTCCCAATCACGCCCCTCCAGGTGTCACTGTCACTGCCCACGTGAGCGTTGAAGTCCCCCAGTAGAACTACGGAGTCTCCAGTTGGAGCACTTTCCAGCACCCCTCCCAGAGACTCCAAGAAGGCCGGGTAGTCCGCACTGCCGTTCGGCCCGTAGGCACAAACGACAGTGAGAGACCTACCCCCGACTCGAAGGCGCAGGGAAGCGACCCTCTCGTTCACCGGGGTAAACTCCAACACATGGCGGCTGAGCTGGGGGGCTATTAGCAAACCCACTCCTGCCCTCCGCCTCTCACCATGGGCAACTCCAGAGTGGTAGAGAGTCCAGCCTCTCTCAAGAAGTGTGGTTCCAGAGCCCAAGCTGTGCGTTGAGGTGAGCCCGACTATCTCTAGTCGGTACCTCTCGACCTCCCGCACAAGCTCAGGCTCCTTCCCCGCCAACGAGGTGACATTCCATTTAGGGACGTCATTTAGGGACGTGGAATATTTTATTAACGTTATTTTAATTTAAATTTTACGTTATATACGTAATTTTTAATAACGTTATAATAATACTAATTCTCAAATCGTTATAACAAACACGATATTTATTTAATTTTTACTTTTTTCTGAATCATTTATTATAAATTTCTTCGACGTTATTTTAAATGTTCCTATTTGATTTAGAATGTTCAGGAAACGTTTAAAAGTTTGCAAATGTCCCCTCAACGTTTGCATAACCACGCAAAAGATAAGTAGGTCTAACGTTTCATAACTTAATAGAAATGTTAGCAAACGTTCTCCAGCTCACGGCCTGAAAGCATCCAACTTATGAAGTTCCCAGAGACCCTAATTGAGAGTGACATTTTTGAAACCATATGTTGGGTGATGTTTGCCATGTGTGTCGTGTTTTGTTTAACAGTGGGTAAAAAGTACATTTGCATAATGTGAAGCATTTGATCTGTGATCTGTAAACTGTCAATCTGTGAATTGATGCACGCGGATGCAAGCCTCATGAAATGAAGGGTAGCTTAAAGTAAGCATTAACTTTCAGACACACATTGTTCATTACACACAGACACACTCTCTCCTCCCCCTGGCAGAAGTGGAGAGCCCTCGATTATAAGGTCACTGCAGATCTAGCCATGAACGAAATGAAATATCTACTCCGTAAAATGATAGATAAAGGGCAAATAAAACCAATTCTCCCATTTCCTCCCCCTGAAGAGAGACTACAGATATCTCAGACTCGGACTCATTCGTGTGGAAGACGGATGCTGTGCTGTTTAAGCAGACGAGCTTTCAACTGTGTTTATGTGCATAAAGCAGATATTGTCTTTATTGAACATTAACATTATTTCTGACCATTGTATAAAGCTCTAATTTAACTTTAGATTAGAAAAGTTTCTTGGGTAGTAAATCATAGCAGTCAAGCAGCTTTATTAAGATTTTAAAAAGCTGTTCATACAGTCTTTGCTTTCAGACAAAAATGCTTTGCAATGCTTTTAAACATGTCCAAATATATTTTAAAGCAATCTCAGCTATAAATAAGTAAAATCTTCACAAGTCATACGTTTTCCATGAAAAAAGAACAGAAATATATTGTATACATTCACAACTGAAAGCAAATATTATACAATATGAATGACTAATCACAAAATGCATTGTCATCAGGGTAAAGAGCAGGGGTGACCTCTCACTCACAACCAAACAAACGTGGAATGTTTCACTTATTTTGCTGTTCTTATGGAATAAATCAGTCAATTTCTAGGAATGTGTCTGGTGCAAAATATGAACATCTGAACATAAGTAAAACATTCATGCAGTCCATTTAAGACATTCTTCTGTCAAGTACATCTCATAGAAAAGAGTAGTCATCATGGCACAAACATCATTAAATACGTCGAATCATCCTATAGCTGATTTCACATAAGATGGAACAACTTGCAATGTAGAGGTATATATACATATATATATATTTCAGTGTAAAAGCAGTATTTTGTTTTGTCAGTCAGTTGGTTCAAGATAAGCATGTGATAAATAGATCACAGCAACACATGGATTCTATCCTGTATGTTTATAATATAAAACTTCATTAATGCAGTAACTTCATATAGTGTGCTAAACTTATAATGTCACTCCAAGTTCAAATGTTTTGAATGATCTCAAATTGAGCGTCTGTTAATGTCACTATTTAGAGATTTGCCTTCCATCTCCTATCTAACATATTTTCTCTTTCTGTTACTCTGTCAGCTCTTGTTGTCTCATCATCTCCATCTCTAGCTGTCCTGGGAGCCGCTGCCCTTGTTCTTGTTGCGGCTGAGTGGGAAGGTGGATTTGCTCTGAGGCTGGGTCATTTTGCTGGCCAGATGGACAAAGGGCTCGATGAGCATCCGTCTGTCGGTCACAGTGACCTCCCACAGCCGGACCTTCTCCTGCCGTGCCCACTGCTGAGCCGCCTCGCTGTCCACCCTCCTCTGATCCTGCAGGTCCAACTTATTACCCACAACAACAATAGTCACCTGTGAGACAGAAAGAGAAATATGCTTTACTTTTTTTTCATGATGTCCACTTATAATGTTAGTAGTTTTTTTTTTTTTTTCATGTATTATATCAAAATATCAATTAAAACTTGATTCCTCATGATTTGACACTATATTTTAAAAAATTTGGGGTGGGAAGATTCTTTTGTTTTGAAAGAACTGTTATGCTCACCAAGGCTATGATTATTTGATGAAAGAAAAATACAGTAAAAAATGTATATTATGAAATATGAGCAAAAACAACAGTAGAGCATTGCGCTATCAAGCGCAAGGTTGGGGGTTCGATTCCCCGGTAACACATGATAGGTAAAAATGTGTAGCCTGAATTCACTGTAAGTCGCTTTGGTAAAAGCGTCTGCTAAATGCATAAATTTATTTTAATATATCTCACATTACATACATAAAATGTAATATATTCCTGTGATGCAAAGTATCATCACTCCAGTCTTCAGTGTCACATGATCCTTCAGAAATCATTCTGATATACTGATTTGCTGCTCAAGGAACATTTGTTCTGCTTTGTATTTTTGTACCCAGCTAACAAAAAAAAAATTCAAATAACGTTTTGCTAATATTAAGGGAACATAATATTTTATCATTTTGCTAACATGATGGAAATGTTATTTTTAAATTCTAGATGGTCTGAAACAAATAGCAACATAGAAAAAATATATAAGAGGACTTTTTATCCAGGAATGATGTATAAATAATGTATAGTGCTATCATTCTGTTAATATTACTAGAAGAACATTTGCTCACAGCTGTGAGAGAATCTTGTCAGAACAACTGGGTCAAAAGTGCCACACATTTTTCAGGATTCTTTAATAAAAAAAATACTGTAAAGCTCACAATAACAGCATTAAATTGAAAATCGAAAACTATTTCAACAATATAATTGTCTTTACTGTCTCTTTTGATCAATTGGTCCTTGATGAATAGAAGTATTGATTAAAGAATCTAATCATATGGAGCCCAATCTTTTGAACGGGTGCGTGCATCCTCATAACAAACACACAGACCTCTTTCTTATCGCGGCAGCGGTCGATCTCTTTCTTCAGGGCCTCAACGCGTTTGAAGGACTCTTTGCTGTCGATGCTGTAGACGAGCACGAAGCCGTCGGCGAAAGTGAAGTAGTGCCGCGGAAACTCGTGACCGTCGCGCAGACCGCGCGTGTCGTAAAAGCGCAGCTGCTCTCGGGTGCCGCGGTCCGTTTCCACAGAGCCGATGTAAATGTCCTCCAGTGTCTCCATGGTCTCTGAACCTGGCAGACGGGTCCTGTGTGAATTAACTCTTCATTTGTTTGTGTTTGAGACATGCCTGCGGTCACAACACTCACCTGCGACATGATTGGCGTACAGCAGCTGCTCCAGGACAGCAGTCTTCCCCACGGATCCCTGACCACACACCACCACCTTACAGCTCTTGCCCATGATTACCTACAAGCGCCCAGTGCTCAGTAAAGTATAGAAAAAAACTAGACAAGAAGTAGAAACCTGTCACAACAAGAGAACAACTGATGTGTTGTAATAATGTTTTATGCAACAGTCAAGCGCATAAACCTGCTGCGCCTTTACGTCATTAGATTACTCCATAATTGAATACTAAATTGTATTCACCTTTGATAAATATTAAAATACGTAAAAAAGATAACAAAAGCAAAGGTTTAAGGAAAGACTTACCTCACCGTCCTCTCTTCCTGTTTATGTCAATTTCAGCCTTCGACGGAATTTGACACCAGTTCCGTTGAGCTGCAGGGCGCCCTCTTCTGTTCGGAGAACAGCAACACATGCCGAACATGCCGTTTAATAAACCAATAAAAATTAACTAATAAACTAAATTAACTAAACTGAGGTGAAAACTTAAAAATTATGCGCGGAACAATAAATAGTAAAAAAAAAAAGAAGAAGATCTAAGTTCATGAGAATATTTAAGGGCATTTAATAGAAAACTTCAAAGAAAACACACACAAGGAAAAAAACAGGCCTATATAAGCAAAATAAATAAACAAATTAATGAATAAAGTAAAAATAATAAATACATAGGCCAATTAGCCTAACTACACTAAACTAATTAATTAAAAATTAAATACAAATAAGTAGGCTAAGTAAGAAGAAAGATTAAACATTATAAACAGTATCACTAAAATGTTTTATATTGTTTCGGGAATCTGATTTGTTATCAATAAGACTAGACACTTATCCTACATATAAGGTCATACCATTGGTTGCACCTTGTCAAGGAAAACGCTTCCATCAAATTTGAATAATAGTCAAACTTGAATTTGACTCCGTTTTTACTGAATCGACTGAATGAATGAATGACTTATTTATTCAGCTGACCACTTGTCATCTTAAACAGGGTCACTTATTACATGAAATTAAATGAAAATAACATACTAGCACTAAATT
This sequence comes from Carassius gibelio, assembly GCF_023724105.1. Lineage (NCBI taxonomy): Eukaryota > Metazoa > Chordata > Actinopteri > Cypriniformes > Cyprinidae > Carassius > Carassius gibelio. Next base: position 430,204 of record NC_068373.1, read on the forward strand.
AAGTATATATAGCCTATATATATATATATATATATATATATATATAAATATATATATATAAATCAACAACGCAGTGCCTATCAATGTCATATTTGAAGAATATTAAACTGTAAAATATGTTAAGATGGCTGGTCCATCACAGGTTAATAGACCAATTTGTAAACATTTATGTTATTTTATTTTACTTTTCTTATGTTTATTTCTATCTTTTGATTATTTTAACCTAAAGTACCCCATGCCTGTATTTTTAAATCTTTAAAACCAATAAATAAATAGATAGTATACGATCCTATGCCACATTCAGAAAACATGGTCATTTGTCGCCACCTACTGGTGAAACGCAACGCCACACCTGCAAGTACAGAGCGAATCTTTTAAGTGAAATGATTCAAAAGACTCGAGTCACTGACGTGAATCGAAATCCCTTCCGTAATATATAAACACATTCTTTAAAATTTTCACATATTTATAATAGTTAGGCTAGATGTCCAGAGATATGTGTGCAGTTTCTATGGTTTGAAAACAATATAAAGAATGTAAAGGCCGGTTTTTAACAAAGCCATTAATTTGAACCAACTAGACAAAATGCTTTGTATTAAACTTTAGTACGCTTTTATTTCTGAAAATTGTTTCTGCACACACTATGCACACACTATGTTATAGTAGGTTCTCGTATCCGTTGACTTACTATGGGCATACGTACCGCGGAAGGCGGAGCTGAAGGCGGTATGAAAGGCGCACATGCCCCGCATCTTCCTCCGCCTCTGGACAGCAAAATGGCGACTGTTGACTTCGACTCGTCCGCGGATCCAGAGATGGACTTAACCAGCGACGAGGAGTTAGAGAGGTACCCACAAGAGCGACTACTTTAGTCTGATGCCGGGCGGTCTGTTCGTGAGGTTGCTGTGTTTCGGAGAAGACTTGATCGGGCTCACGGTTGTATAAAGACCCTGAGATCACGACTGCCGCATAACTTGAAAATCAAGGGGTGTCTCTGGCCTAGCGTGCCAGGCAGCTGCTTTTAGTGTTGGGGCGCCTTGTGATTAACTGTTATTCTTAGCATCTTTTAAGTGAGTTTTGCCCTTTTAAAGCGATGATCAAGTGTGCCACATATCGTGTTATTAGGACAGATGTGCAGTTCGCCGTGACACAGTTTTAGGGTGAGAATTTGGTTGAAGGCAGCGTGATATCATTGCTCTCAATACAATGCAGACGCACTTAAACCCGCACACATCCAGTGATTCATCGCATTGTTTTGTTAAATATTTGAAACCTTAATAGTCGTTGATTGATACTCTTAGTAGGTGACTACAATGGAAAAAAGTAAGAGAAAACGCACATGGGTATAGAGGAAATGACGTTCTGTCGCTGCGGGTCACTTATATTTGCAGGCCACTACTTTTGACACTTGCTTGGACATTTTGTCATTTTGGAGCACGAACAGTCATTTTAAATGCATCTCTGGACAGTTCTCCATAAAATACGGGTGTTCTGACATCGTTTAAACTCTTGGATGCCAAATTTAGGTCACGTTAAAAAAGATGACAACCTTTTTTTTTATGTAGAAAGGACATGTAAAGAAAGTGGATGTTGAATGAGTCTGCCTGACATCTACTTCAATGACCGAATTTTAGTTTTCGATGTACTGTCCCTTTTAGTCCATATGACGTTTCGATTGTTTATTAGGTGTCATTAAAGTCAATACATGAATTTTGAACCCCTGTATGTATGTATGTATGTATGTATGTATGTGTGTATGTATGAATGAGGACTAGCAGCCAATAAGTCGTCTACTTCTGGAACTTTCTATTTGTCTGACGTTTCTGTGGGCGGACGGAAGCTTGACGTGAACTTGGAACGTTGAGTTGGAATGATCGGTTACCGAACTGTAACTGGACGCGCGAGAAGCGCAGTTAACCTCGAGTCTGACGTAACTTGCTTGCCTCATGTTAAGTGTAGTCAGAGTATTATCTGTTAAATTCGCACACTTCTCTCATTTTACAGTACAAACCTTATGTTCCTGGTGAACTTTAAGTACTTGACTTGAGATTTCTACTATAACTTTTTACTTCATAGTTGGCTGGTTTGGTTAATGGCTTAAACTATTAAACAGAATTAAGAAAAATGAATGGGAAAAACACTTCTGGATCAAAGGCTGTTGAAGGTGGGCAGCCAATAAAGCACTCTCTATAGGAAACGCGTCAAGACTAAATTGTGCATATGATCTAAAGTATTATCAGCTCTATTAATGATTCAAGTCATTATGTCATTTCTCTCAAAGCACCAGTCTGGTTTTGGTTTCCAGATTAACTGGAGGGTGTGAATGTGACGTCATGCTTTAGGTCTTAATGAAGCTCTATTTGCATGACCACACAGGTGGCACAAAGACAAACACCGATCACTACAGCTGCTCTCTGACAGAGGAGAGTGAAGTTGAACATTGGTGTGCGATTAAGTGGGCTCAGCTGTTGACTGGTGTGTAGAACCCTCTCGAGAATATTCCAGAGATAAAGTCGTCATTGACTGATATTTCAGCCGTGTGATATACAAGCAGGTTTTAATGAAGTAGATGCTGACATGCTTTGCAATTATGAAGGGTGTGTGTTAAGTATATTGTCTGTCTTATAGTCAGTGATTTGCAAATGCAAGTTGAACACAATGTCATTAGGCCCTTGGTCAGTTTGACCCGAAACCAGGGTGAAGATAAAGCAAGGAAATCACTCAAGATTCACAAGAACATCTCTTAAAGACCGAAAGAAAAGAATAAAATCTGTTTTCTAAATGCATGTGGATATTCTACTTCACTTAAAAAATAGAAACCAAATTCATAATCAAAAGCTGCATTCACCTTGTCAGCCCAGATTTTGTGTATTTATGTGCTGCCATCTCAGAATTCAAAGGGACGTGGACCATCTGTATTTTGTAATTTTTCCACTCAACTCTTAAAGTGGTCATATGATGCGTTTTTTTTTTTCTCTCTTAATTTCTTTTCTCTTTGGAGTGTTACAAGCTATTGGTGTATAAAGAAGATCTTTGAAGTTTCAAAGACTAAAGTCTCAAATCCAAAGAGATATTTTTTATAAAAGTGAACCTACTTCCACACACCTCTAAAATAGCTCCTTCTACCCACCTCTACATCACTATGTGGGAAGATTTACATAATTTTATGTAAATCTTTTATTATCGTTGTTGCCTCTGTCGTGTCGTTTAGACGCTGTGTGTTTGCTTGTGAAAGCAAAACTACTTTGGCCTTCCATAAGAGGACTATGCCGCTTCGTCGTGCCTGGAGCTGATCCGTACTGATCGCAGAGGAAATGCATCAAGTTTGCACTGTGGATCGCTGGATTTGCTTTCACTGTGGACTAAGAGGAGTCCAGCCCGTGGTTGTCACATGTGGTTGCCGCAAGCTCCTTTGAAGAATCCACTAGCCGCACTGTCCTCAAGTTGGCCCAAGTCTGTGACTCACTCTAGGGTCACTAGTCATGGCTCACTCTAGGTCTCTGGCCTTCGCTCACTCAAGCCAGACGCAGCTCACTCTATGTCTCTGGCCTTCACTCACTCAAGACCCCGGTGTGTGACGCTGTTTCACTGATGAAGTGAAACTACTTTGTTTGGCCTTTCAAAAGAAGACACAACTAGAAATCGTGTTTATATCATGTTTATAATGGGGTTTAATGTTTAAGTCTCATCGCCCCAGACGGACAGGGGATCAAAATATGATAAGGGACATAACATGCTTGAGGTATTCAGACAATCACAACACACTGGATAGCTTGCCACCGCACACTTCACTTTTTTTTAGACTGATGAGCTTTGTAAAAATTTATTTGTTTCAGAAGGCGGGGCATTGAGGAGAAACGATGTACAGTGTGTGGAAAATGTGTTTTTTGAACCTTAAACTACATAAACCTATTTCATTACACCAATTACACAAAATAATGTTCTTTTAACCAACATCATATGACCCCATTAAAAACATTGTTGTTTTTTCAAAGATATTGAGCATTTTTGTATAATCAATGTCTGATGTGTTTAAATTTTATGTGGCACGAGAAAACGACGCAAAATCAGATCATAGTGGTCAGACAAAATGGATTTCACAGAACTGCGAGAGAAGGTGTTTCTCAATGTCAAGGAAGGATCTTCGGAAGCCAGTATTTCGAGGATGCTACGTCATCGACATTCGTCGAAGGACTGTTCCAATGTCCTTTGTTCGAAAAATATGCAATACGCAGGAAAGGATGCACATGTGTATCCTTCGCGCTCTCAAATCACCCACAATCCTATGCGTGCAGCTTTGCTATCTTGTGGTCTTAAATTAAAAAATGTCGAACGTTAGCGGAGTCAGAGCGTTAACTGTTTTTATTTTACGTTACCAAACATTTGTTATAACTGTAGTAAATAGAAGTAAAGTTTAACGTTTAAATGCCAGTACAAATTAATACCATATTCATATTGTAAATTATACAAATACAAATGGTTAACTGAACCGGACATGTCATTTTACAATTGTTAACTTGGTTGCGTCATCAGCATTTTTTTAAAAAATAACTACTTAAGTTGTCAAAAGTAATTTAACGATACTATTCACAGCGTTATTCAAACAGACCTTTTCACTGACGTAATGACGCAATTACGTGCACTTGCTAGCCTGTTCCATTTACGTGTTCTCCGAATGCTAAAGAGGAGTCTCGCCTAGCCTCTGAAGGAAGTGACTTGGAAGGATCAGTCCTGCCAAGGAAGTATCCTTGACATTGAGAAACGCTTAGAGAAACTAGTGATTTGACTCTTTCTGATGTTGCAATGTGAACTCGAAGTTGCTTATAATTCATAAGTTTTGCATTCTTTTTGCTTTTTTGTTTTATAACTTTAGTAATGCTCATTGTTGTATAGAATAAAGCAAAAAAAATGTTTACACAAAAAATACATTTGAAAAAAATCGTCTTGATGTTGTCATAAAAAAAATTTGATATAGAGGGCTTATATTGCCCTTGTTACCCACAGTTCCACTGTGCTCTGAATCCTCAGAGGAATAAAGTTAAGCAGCTCTACAGATGGCCTTCACTGTTGCAGAATGGTTTTCTTTATCCCCACTCTTATGTTTTACTCTTCAGTATAGATGGGTAAAGTTAAAGCTGGTAATGTGACACTCATTCACTAGTCAACTTTGAAAGTATACCCCATCCTGCGTTGTTTCCCAGAAAGCACTCCAACTCACATGATGACGGATTTAAAAAGATCTGTGTTTAGCAGCCTAATCCAGACACCTATAGTACAGAATGTAATGTATTTGCTGAATACACACACACACACTTTCACTGACCTGGATGGGCTTCTCCCCTGTTAATATTGTTTTTTGGAGCATTTATTACACCAATGTTGAGTCTAGTGCTTGAGTCCTGACAATGCCCATTTTTCAGAGGTCTCACATATTCGAAATGTGATCTGCATATGCCAGCAGTTTTTTCTGATCTATATCGTCTGTTTTTGAGGACTTGTGCCGTCTGTGTCTCAAAGCACAAAGAGGATGATGAGTTTTGGAGCCGCTTTCTAACAACTGTTCTGATCTTCTGTTTCTGGAGGAATATTATCATTTTTGTTTCTGTGTTGAATCTGTAGGGAAGCTGAAGGCTTCAAAGAACAGGGAAATGCATACTATGTCAAGAAGGACTACAATGAAGCATTCAACTTCTACACCAAGGCTATCGGTAAGAACCCTTAAAAGTTTCCTTGGCTGTCTATGTGGGTTATCTGTCTGCGTAGATTTCTGTAGGCATCTTTTGCATTTATGGGTCTGATGTGTTCCTACACACTTCTGAATCACATACTGACTCTCACAGATTCTCATTTTTCCACATGTTTTCCTTGAGGGCTGTAACATGATTACCAGAATAGATTTTGTCATAGCAACCGCTTGTTTTAGAAATGTTTTGGTGACCATTTCCATTCCGGGTGTAACAAAAATAACTTCCCCTTTGTTTACTGAAGTGTCTGTCTACATCTTTTGTTTGTGTCCTTTTAACAGACCTGTGCCCAAAAAATGCCAGTTATTATGGCAACCGTGCGGCCACATTGATGATGCTGAGTCGCTACCGAGAGGCACTGGAGGACTCCCAGCAGGCTGTGCGACTAGATGACACCTTTGTGAAGGTTAGCTGTAAAGGGTTGGTGGAGGTGGTGGTGGTTTGTTTTTGTTTTTTGATATTTCTCAAAAGGTTCCTGTTCGAGGCATTGCTTTTGTACAAGGAATCCCAAACTAGGGTTCACGAGGGAACTGCAGGGGGTCTGTGAGTTGATGCAAGCTAATAATGGATGTCATCTTTGGAATTTTTTAATAATTGTAAAACAATCAATACTAAAAATAATTAAATATTTTGTATTATTAAAACCCTATTTTATCCTATTTATGCAAATTCCTTTAAGTGATCAACATGATCAAAACTTGAAAAACCTGACAGAAGCCTTTTTTTTTCATCTGATTGTTTTACACTTTTATTAGGAAGTTACTTTTATATTTTTAATATGTTATATATGTTATGTTAATATGTTTTGTTGAAGGTTTATTTGTACTTCATTTGTTTCTCTGTTGTCATTGTATTATGTTTGACCCCCACATTAAAAACTACAGAGCTATGATCATAAAACTAAGCATTTAAATAACAGCTTACTAATTCATGTTATTGAGAAATATAGTGTAACAACTCATTAGGGGTGTGACAATACGGGTTTTTCTTTCTTTTTTTTTTTCTTTTTTTTGAGTATTGATTTATTATATATGTGTGTGTATGTGTGTGTGTGTGTGTGTGTGTGTGTGTGTGTATCACTTTAGTAATTAAATTCAAGTCTGGGCTCTGTTGTTAATTGTAACTTTTATAGTTATGTAAGTTAGAGCAGAATCTGAGGTAGATTCTTATCTCGAAGAATATTTTAATTATAATTGAATTTATTTATAGGGAGCAATTTGTTCAGTAAACTTCTGTTTAGTGTTAAATAAATATATAAAAAAAGGCAATTTTATGTTTAGTTTTTTCCCCTTGCTGTACCAAAACCATACTGAACAGTGACGTCAAAACGGAGGTACGTACCGAACCGTTGTTTTTGTACCCTACAACTGATATTTATATGCATTTTATGCAAGTAGTCTACTATAAGGTTAATATATAAAGATCTCATTAATTTACAAAAAATGAGCTAGAAATTTTGTTGAATAAATTAAGTATGAGCTCCATATTTTCACTGTCATTATGAGCAAAACAAGTTTGGCGTATCAAAAATTATACTGTAGTCAAAAGAAAAAAGTATTTTGTCCAGAGATTCAGTAAACCACTTATTTCATATGTCAGGCCTTACAGGGTTAACTTAAAATCTAAAGGGTATTTGAAGTAAATATTGTAGGTTGAAGTTTAGAATTCATGAACTGATAAAATGCATACTTTAAATGCAATTCACTTAGCTTTGGATAAAATAATCTGCTAAAGGTAGTCTCAATTCTTTTGAGTGTTTTTAACTGTACGTCACTAATCATTATCATTTTGTTCCACAGGGCCACATGCGTGAGGGCAAGTGCCACCTGCTGCTTGGTAATGCGATGGCTGCCAGCCGCTGCTTCCAGAAGGTTCAAGAGCTAGAACCAGAAAACAGCCAGGCGCAGCAGGAGGTACATTGACTATAAATACCATACACGATTATGTCTCATTGCAGGCATCTACAATTGCCTCTGAACTTTTGGCATGTGTCATTGATAAGGCCTGACCTCCTGTGTCTCTTGCAGCTGAAGAGTGCAGAGTCCATTTTGGAATTTGAGCGACTGGCTGAGATCAGCTTTGAGAAGCGAGACTTCAGGATGGTGCGTGTCTTTGAATTACTCTTCTAGCTGCTGAGAGACTGATAAACCGATGAATATGAGTGTGTGTCTTTCTGTAGGTGGTGTTCTGTATGGATCGGGCATTACAGTCTGCATCTGCATGTCACAGGTTCAAGGTGTTGAAAGCAGAGTGTCTGGCTTTGCTGGGACGCTACCCAGAGGCCCAGTCGGTTGCCAGGTAACTGCATTAGTAATTTAGTAGTGGTTAACTGATAGGGGGTTAAATGGGGTTTCAAATTAAATGTTGATACAAAATTATTCAATGAAAGCAAGTGAAGGACAATTTATTTTTTTGCATTACAAGCCAATTATAACAGTGTGCTTTTTAATTTTTATATAGAATTATAATTTTAAATCGTTGTTTTTAAAGGTTTTTGCCATGAAAATACCACGCTACCCTTTTAAGACTGGCCCGTACAATGTATACTGTACCTGCCAGCAGCATAGCAGCAAGTGTTGCAAGAGTTGCAGAAGAAAAGAGGACTGGATTAAAATCAGGGCTGCCCCCCACTAAAGATTAATTACTCAAATACTAAACCATAACCAGCCTTTAATATTTTGGCTAGCTATAGCCAATAGGACTGTGACGGTCGCATATATCTCTGAAATCAGCCCAGTACTGTCTCATAGCCTGCATAATCATTATGATCAATGATGCTACACTGGATGCAACACAACATGACAAATTCAATAAACTGCGACCGTAAACTGCCTCATCCTGTTTATGAGGCACTGACACGGAGTTCAAATGTTTTGTGTAGACACTAGACAGATAAGACCTGTTATGATGTGGTGGTGTTGTGTCCAGTGAAGACATGATTCACTGTTCCGCTGCCAAGCAAGTGCCTTCTTGTTAACATCTTTCTTTTATCTCATTTGTATTTGTAGGGCCCTATGATTTTTTTTCCCGAATTCCGTTTTATTTCTTTCCAAAATCAGTTTTTCAGTTGTAATTTTTCTGGATTCTGTTTTTTTTCTGTTTGAATTTCTCAACTTATGAAATGTTTTTTTCCCCTCTGAAATGCTGTTGTTTATTTACATTTTTCTGGTTATCAAATGAAGGCATAAAACATTCATTTAATTTATCTTCTAGTTTTAGAAAATTAAGCAAACTCTATTTTTTGGTAAAAAAAAAAAAAGGGGGTTTACTATTAAATATAAAGTAGTAGTAGTAGGCGGCGTAGGCTATGTACATTCTGCCAGTGGTGGACGGTAACGGAGTAGCTTTACTTCGTTACTGTACTTAAGTACATTTTTCAAGTATCTGTACTTTACTGGAGTACTTTTATTTTGAGCAACTTTTACTTTTACTTCACTACATTCCAAAGCATAAAATCATACTTTTAACTTCACAACATTTCATAAAACATATCATTACTCCCTATAATATATCACGTGCTCCGACAGGCAGAAGCGGTGTCTGATTCATCATGAACGAACTAAGTCTTTTCAAAATAAACTTTTAAATCGGATCGCAAATCGCACCAAATGATTATATTATGAATTCGAATGATCCGATGGCAGCCTACTGTCTATGGATTGCAGCGGTTCTGGAGTCGACCCCTCACTGATTCAAATGAACCATTTAGTGCGAGTCACCAGAAGTAAGAACCGGGAGATCTTGTGAGCGCGTGTGCGTCTGATGTTGCTAAAGTAAGTTAGTAATGTCGAAATTTTGGATTAATTATTGTAACTGAAAATCATATTTAGGTCAAAACTGCCAGTTGTTTGGGAACTAAATCCGTTGTAAAGAGTGATCTATTTAAGCCCACTGAAATGCTCCAGTGCAGACGATGCAGTGCGTGCGTGCGTGCGCCAGGGGTGTTTTTAACAAACTTTAAAATACTTTGTTCTTACTGGTGAAAATCAGATGGTCATCTCTGTTTTCTCTCAGGTACATCACAGTGTAAGCTTCACAGTTAACATCTCTCTCATCAGCGTAGTCCATATCAACAACAAAAATATATCTTGACTCCATATAGTGGTTATTTTGGAAAAAATCCCAGGTATATGTGCTAATATAAAATTAAGTAGCGTATATAAAATTGCAAACATCTATCTTTCCGTACTTTTTTTACTTAAGTACATAAATCAAGTACTTTTGTACTTTCACTTGAGTAAAAGTGAAAAAGGAATACTTTTACTCTTACTGGAGTAATATTTTATTATATGTATCTGTACTTTTACTCAAGTACTTGATTTGTGTACTTTGTCCACCACTGCATTCTGCTGAACATTTCTGGCAAATACTTGTCTTTAAACCGGACTTTTATTTTGACAGATTGCTGTGAATACCTTTGTGTTCTGTGTATGTGATATGACGCTAGTTTTACTCGAATCAAACGATTCAATTGCTCATGAAGTGACTCTCAGTGCAGTTCTGGAGATGTTGTTCATATGTTTACGTCCTCATTTGGCGAAATGAAAGACACTGAAATCACCGCATGCTTCTGTGTATAATAAACGAAGCCGTGCTTCTGTGTGTGTAATAAATGTAGATGCGCTTCTGCACCATTCATTAACACAGACACTCATAACATGCATGATTCATATTTAAATAGACTTTTCTGGCTTAATATTTACAGATATTAGTCCATATCGTGATTTGATGTAAGTGCAATGATCTACTTTTAATTCATTCAAAATTTGACAAATTCCTTGACATTCCGTGTTAAACTGTAAATTCCGTTTTTTATGACCGGATTCTGTGATTCCTCATGTTTTCTGCATCACGGAAATCATAGGGCCATATATTTGGCCAGTTTGGAGAAAGCCTCATCAAACCTGACCAGGCAGGCGTTTGCGATCACAGGAACTTGTACAAACGTGGATGGGTGACCTGAATGGAGATGGCTCCAGATTGGTGATGTAGTATTTGGTTTCCCATAGGGGTGCACGATTAATCGAACGTGATTATTCGCAATTGTCATGCACATTTAGTTAGTAATGCCGGTTCTTTCATTAGCAGCAAATCTCCATCACCTGCTTTCAGGTGGCGCAGCATTTCCTACACAGAGCTGTAGTTCTCTAACAAGCTATGCAAAATCATGTTCATATAATCGCAGAAGATATAATGAAATCGCTCCCTATAATGACAGCCTTTTCCGTATCTTCTCAAGGGACCATGGTTCTGTGGAGTAAATGCTGCTCCATCTGATGGCACATGAAAATACCACATTTAATGTTTTACTCAAGTTACTTCATGATAGGGCTGTCACTTTGGTGAAAATCATTTTCGATTTTTAAGACATAAGTGTTCATTGAATAGATTGTAAAATCGATTTTCCATGTCTAAAAAAAAAAAAAAAAGTTTCCTTTTTTCAACCTCAAATAACGGACGAATGCAAAGAGAGCGCTGGAAACACACAAGTCAGCAATATTTCTTATTTATTGGCATGAAGTTTCGTGCAGAACAGCAACCGGAGTGCAACATTTTTGAAAAAAATATATAGGCAGAGAGGACAGCTGCCATAACAAAAGAAAAACATTACTGCAGACTTCAATCCGGCTGCATTTATGATTTAGGCAATTCAAAAATTTCCAAGATTATTTTAATTAATAATTCAACCCATTTCAAACAACTGTTAAAAATTTTTTAACTTTAAATGGACTTGAGAACAGGCCATGTGGACACTCGGGTACAGCTGCGCAAGGTGGGGGTATTACCGGTCACTGTCAGCTTGCAATGGTCCTTTTCATAACTCAGAATCTCCTGTAACTAGATGCGCGAATGAGGCGAATTCACGTTTACCGTGCCGCGAGACCTCTAGACGCGCGTAAATGCATCTTCACATTGACTTACCATTGAACTCATTCACGCCAGACGCTATATTCGTGTTTGGTGTGAACGCAGAGAGGTCTCTTTCGATGTCACTGTGTCTTGTAGGCGTGTAAAATTGCTGGTATTTTCTGTCTATCTTTCGCAATGCACACTGCACTTTCGGAATTCTTTTTCTTTTTCTGCTTGTTTGTGAGTTTTGTTACATCTATATTTTTTAATCGTTTAATTCTTTTAAAATTAATAGTGTACATATTTGGTTAAAATCGATTTCCTATTTTCATTTTCGAAACTTTTTTTGTTTTGTCCGATCGATTGTGCAATCGATTTTCGAACTAAAAGTGACAGCCCTACTTCATGATGTCAGTCAAGTGTTTGAAATAAATCCTTCTGTGAGATGATGTGGCTTCATAAAACGGAATAATTAAGTCACACAATATTTCATTGTATTCTAAGCAGTGTTAAGCAGTCTATAAGCATTTCATTATAGATATACTTTATTATGATGAATCATAATAAGAACTCAGATAAACCATATATTCCTGTTGTCATGTTCATTAGTCAGGTTGAATCAATGGAAGCAGTTAAATCTTGTTTATTTAGCATGCTTCGATAGGCATTTCCTGGATTTCTTGTTTGAGGCATTTCGGATTTTCAGCGCGAGAGCCAACACAAAACTAATTTGCTGAATGCATAAACTGCATTTTCCTCTGCTCAAACCTGCCAATTTAAAGGAAACGGCGTGTATGGTGTTTGAGGTCTTTTGTCAATTACCATAGACTCAGTCGAAATAAAATAAAAATTGCAACTATTACTGTTATTACGCGGTTATTATAACTTCAAATTATGCTTCTTGTATAGTGTCATGTCACGTGCACTAGCAGCGGTGGCAACAGAGCTGTCATGGCAAACGCCAAAGCCCTAAAAGCCTATTCTGCATTCAAACACACTGCAAAAGTAATTCTCATGAAGGTGGTGGTGAGTATAGTACAGAGATATTGAAACTATTTATCAATAAACTAGTGTTTTCTGAATCTGTGTCGTGAAGATCCTGACTCGCCATCTCCACATTGGACGCACCTCTAAAGAGAGAGTTTTTGGTTTGAATTTAGTTTTGTAGTCATTTAAAGCTTTCTATAGATATTTATCATTTCTTTGAGGCAAGTATTCACTGAGTTTGGTACATTTTTGTGAAGTGCTTCTGTTCAAGGAGAATCACATTCTTTTTATTTTATTTTACGAAAGCACAATATTAATGATATTGTGAGTGCACATAAATAAGAGACCCTTTGCAGTTGCAAATTATTAATTACTCTTATCTGTATAAGTAAAAATGGTGTATTAAGGTGTTTACAGTGTTGGTAAGAAAAAAGTGCAAGTGACTGCACTGATGCTGCCATGTCCTGCAAAGTGCGCTTTAGCCTTCTCTCTTAGCACAATTTTTATTTTAGTTTTTGGCAAGTTGTGTTGATTGACGTGATCAAATTCTTGTGTGCTGCTGGCAGCTTGGTCAACATTTAAAAAAGAAAAAAACTTGAAACCCTCCAAACATTTTTCTAAATTAACTTGATAAAGAAATCATGGGGGGAAAATGTATCGCTGCATTGGATCAAGAAGGATCATGTGACATTAAAGACTGAAGTGATA